>NC_068457.1:10732044-10879544 GCF_023373465.1 Oncorhynchus keta | reverse complement strand
CTGCAAGCAGGTGACACAATGTTGGGTTTGGGGTCACCCGTATACGACTTCCCATTATTTTGGGAAGCAAGGACCCCTAATGTCCTGGGCTAAGGACTCCTTAAGAGAGTCATAGTTACTCCCGCCGTTTACCCACGCTTCATTGAATTTCTTCACTTTGACATTCAGAGCACTACGCAGAAATCACATCGCGTCAACAATCGGATTCCCCTGGTCCGCACCAGTTCTAAGTCAGTGCCGTAGCTGGGGCGATCCGCGAGAAGGGCCCAGCGAACCCACGCAAGAAGGACACCACCCCAACGAACCCCTGCACGCAGCCCCTTGCAAGACCACGCATGAGAGACCGCAAGATGGTCCGCACAATGAACTTCCAACGGTGGCGAGAGGAGGGCAACGGATGGAATGCTTCCCCAGCTGCGGCTCGAGCCCAGCCCAGCTTCGGACCCCAGCCTGACCGACCCAGCCCTTAGAAACAATCCTTATCCCGAAGTTACGGATTTGACTTGCCAATTAAGGTGATATAACATGCCAAAGGCTGTTCACCTTTGAGACCTGCCGCGGATATGGGTACGGCCCGGCGTGAGATTTACACCCTCTCCCCCAGATTTTCAGGGGCCAGCGAGAGCTCACCGGACCCCGCTGGAACCCGCAACGCTTTCCAGTGCTTGGGCCCCTCTCTTGGGATGAACCCGTTCCAGGGTAGAATAGAAGGGCAGTCAGTGGACATTCTGAACCTTGTTTGAAGTCAGTAGGTCACATGACCAAGGAGCTATTGAAATTAGAAACATTGAAAATTCATGTAAAATTGCGTGAGATGAAAATGTACAAACTAAAGGGTGTCCAATGTGTAGGCCCACTGAGTGTATACTCTGAACCTTATTTGAAGTCAGTAGGTCACATGACCAACGTGCTACTGACATTCCAAAATTAAAATGAATAATTGAAAATAGTGCATGGGTGTGCAATGTGTGTCTATAACTTCGGGTTAGCTAGAAGCAGTTTTGAACGTTTTAGGAGTAACGGTTAAAGAGCTATTGAAATTTGAACATTTTGATTTGTCACTATGTTGACGGTTCCCAACTGCTGTTGGTTTACGTAAGGAAAACTACAGGCGAATATCAGTCGGATATCCAACCTGAATCTGTCTTTACCTCGGTACCTGTCATGACACATCAAAAGGATGTCACTACACATCAAAAGGTGGGATCCTATGACGGTGCCACGTTCAAAGTCACTGAGCTCTTCACTATAGTAAGGCCATTCTACAGCCAATGTTTGTCTATGGAGATTGCATGTATCCGAAACCACTAATTTAAAGTGGTATCCACATACTTTAGTGATTTAGTGTATTTATCTTATTTCAGTCAATGTGAGATAGCTATATCTGTTCCAGGCAGCAGATTGTGTTTTCACAAGAGGCTGTGTTCACGTCGAAGATAGAAGCAGGCCATTGGCTGCCTTCATCATGAGGGTATGTACGTACGGGAGTTGTGATTGGTTCCAAGTTTAACAGTTCGGGAAATTTGCATGCGCAGACTGTTGAAATAAATAAAAATGTAATGCGAAAATGTGCAAGAATTGAAGGTGCCAACACACCTTATAGTCATCATAAGCATGTTTTACCATCATATACAAAACTTCCACTCTTCCCTCGACGGGGATCGATCAACATCACGTTTTTCAGCTTTCGGACCACCACCTAATTTCCCATCTCAACACAAAAGGTCCTTCCCCGTTTCCAAACAGATTGCAAGTGCTTTGAACTAGTTAATTTCCTCCTCTTTTTTAAAAGATATATATATTTTTTTTTGTAAATTTATTTTATTTTATTACCAATGTAGAAAAGTCTGTATACATACAATAAGTACATAAATAGACATGATAACATATGCTAGGGGGTACAACAAATTACAGATTATACAAAGACCTTATAAGAAACACACAAATTGATTGTTTTAACAGCTTTCTTATTAGAAGAATGTAGAATGGTGTTAATATATTGCTCGCAGTCCTTATAAAAAACACGGAAGAGTGTTTTTTTATTAGTGAATTTACATTTATGAATATGAACATTTTCCATTAGCACAATTAGATTGATGAGGTAAAATAGTTTTTCTTTATCTTTATTATGGTTAAGGAAACCGAGCAGCACATTATCCCATAACAAACAAAAGTCATCAAGAATATTAACAGTTATAAAACTGTGAATATCTTTCCATGTAGACAATGCCAAAATAAATGTGAAACTGTTTCTGGATGCTTAACACAAAAATTACAATCAATGTTAATGTCTTTTTTGAGTTTCTTCAGGTAATGATTCACAGGGTAATACTTATGGATCATTCTGAAAGATACCTCTTTGACCTTGTTAACAAGCAAGTATTTGTTTGGTAATAACCATACTTTTTCCCAACAGATATTAGTGACCAATGTATTGCAGTAACTTGTGACATAAGGAATGAATACAATATCCCTCTGAAATAAAGCACGTATAGATAGATCTGTTGTTCTGAGGGAGCAAGGAGAAACACATCATCTCTATTGGAGAGTCAACTGGATTAAGCGAGGGTAGGGCAAGAAAGTGAGGTCTGGCTACACCAATTTCCTTCTCCTTTCTAATGAGCTGGTATAGAGACTGTCATCAGCACTGTTATAAATGATAGATCGCCTTACCTTTTACTTTGACTATGGACAACAAATCACGAACGAAAGACTTGAATAAAGTATGGTTTGCTGTTGCAGATCACTGCAAAGTATTCAGAACATCAAACAGCATAACCAAATATATAGATTTTTAAAACTAATCTTACGCTTCTATCTGTTGCGTAAATCTGATGATGACGCCTACATGCGGAAGAATGTCTTATCCAATAGAAGTTTCGAATTTGATCAGGGTCACTCAGAACCTTTTTCGATAGCCAATCAAGACGCACAGTTTGCTTCCAGACATATCCGGACTGGGCTGTTCCAACAGATAGTCAACCTCCCATGATATCCTTCGCCGTACATTTGAAGTATTTTCGTGGATAAGACAATGGTTCAATTAAGTTTTCATAAACTGTAATTAATGATAGATTACGTGTTTGTATTTGCTAAATCTGCTAAATGACTTAAATGTAAATGTAAATGTATTTGTTGACGCGTCGCAAATCTACCCCAAACATGAGCAAAGCAAATACTGTATTATCTGCTGCCGTTCAGAAGCATAAGGGTGAACACCCATCAGAACAGCCAAGTGTTTACCTCGTGTTTTCAGGGAAAGTGAAAGTAGCTAGAGCCTCTGCTAAAAATGATTTATAAATCATATATACATACATATAATATATAACTGAGTGGCTACTTTGACACTGACGAACTGAGATCAATAAAAACGATCTGGTCTGAATTCAAAGAATAGCCCAACCCAATGAAGCGAGAACACATATTGTACAATATTAGGAGGAAATATATATACTGAACAAAAATATAAATGCAACCTTTTCAAAGATTTTACTCAGTTACAGTTCATAGAACGAAATCTGTCAATTTAAATAAATAAATAAATCAGTCCCTCATCTATGGATTTCACATGATTGGGCAGGGGCGCGCGCAGCCATGGGTAGGACAGGGAGTCGTCCACCTCCTAGGGTGCCAGGCCCAGCCAATCAGAATGAGTTTTTTCACACAAAAGGGATTTATTAATGACAGAAACCCTTCCTCAGACAATTCGGCAGGTGAAGAAGCCGGATGTGGAGGTCCTGGGCTGGCATGGTTACACATGGTCTGCGGTTGTGAGGCCAGTTGGATGTACTGCCAAATTCTCTAAAATGACATTGGAGGTGGCTTGTGATAGAGAAATTAACATCCAATTATCTGGCAACAGCTCTTACTTTAGTCAACATGCCAATTGCACAATCCCTCAACTTGAGAAATCTATGGCATTGTGTTGGGTGACAAAACTGCACATTTTAGAGTGGCCTTTTATTGTCCCCAACACAGGGTGCATCTGTGTAATGAGCATGCTGTTTCATCAGCTTTTTGATATGCCACACCTGTCAGGTGGATGGATTATATTATATTTATTGGCAAATGAGAAATGCTCTCTAACAGGGATGTATACATATTTGTGCACAACATTTGAGAGAAATTTTTGGGAAATTGTATGGACAGTTTCTGGGATTTTTATTTCAGCTCATGAAAAATTTGACGTTCTGTTTATATTTTTGTTCAATGTATATTATAGGTTAGAGTAGGCTACTAAATAAACTTTCAAGTGGCACACTGACTCACCCAATGATGAAGATACTGTAAGTAGGCCTATACTTTGAAAAACAGTGCTGCTGTTCAGTCAAAATTGGGATTTGTTTGATAATAATAATGTATATTGGTTCTACAGACAAATTAGTTTTCTATTTTTAGCAGTTTGCATTTGCTTTCCTAACTAAGTTTTTTCCTTAATTGTATTTAGAAATTTGTAAAAGGCAATCTGACAGCTGCAACAAACCATATAAATATAATCCATAGATGACAATTCCCATTCAAGTCAGGACTGGCAGCCATTGCTAACGTACCCATGAGTTTAACAGTCAAATTGCCATGGTAAGAGGTTCAAAAACCCTTCTATATGTCAATGCAACAAGCAGTTCTATATTAGGCTAGCATGCTTCCCGAATTGCAACTGTAGGAATACATGTAACTGCCAAAATAAAGGAAACACTTAAGTAAATGAGGGATAGAAAGTATTTGTTTTGGTGTGGGGTGCATCTTCCTGTCATGGTTTAGGTCCACTTGTAGAATATATGCCAAGGCGCATTGAAGCGGTTCTGGTAGCTCGTGGTGGCCAGACACCCTATGAAGATAGGGTGCAACTCCTATTACTAGTCTGTTCAACCTCTCATTCGTATCATCTGAGATTCCTAAAGATTGGAAAGCGGCCGCAGTAATCCCCCTCTTCAAAGGGGGAGACACTCTAGACCCAAACTGTTACAGACCTATATCCATCCTGTCCTACCTTTCTGTAGTCTTCGAAAGCCAAGTGAACAAACAGATCACCTACCATTTTGAATCCCACCGTACCTTCTCTGCTATCCAATCTGGTTTCCGAGCTGGTCACGGGTGCACCAAGGTCCTAAACAATATCATAACCGCCATCGATAAATCGATACATCGATAAGTCTCTATGGGGGTTCCACAGGGTTCAATTCTCGGGTCGACTCTTCTCTGTATATATCAATGATGTCGCTCTTGCTGCGGGTGATTATTTGATCCACCTCTACGCAGACAACACCATTCTGTATAGATCTGTCCCTTCTTTGGACACTGTGTTAACAAACCTCAAAATGAGCTTCGACGCCATACAAAGCTCCTTCCGTGGCCTCCAACTGCTCTTAAATGCTAGTAAAAACGAAATGCATGCTTTTCAACCGATCGCTGCCCGCACCCACCCGCCTGACTAGCATCACTACTCTGGACGGTTCTGACTCAGAATATGTGGACAACTGTAAATACCTAGGTGTCTGGCTAGACTGTAAACTCTCCTTCCAGACTCACATTAAGCATCTTCAATCCAAAGTTAAATCTAGAATCAGCTTCCTGTTTCACAAGAAATCCTTCTTCACTCATGCTGCCAAACATACTCTCGTAAAACTGACTATCCTACCGATCCTTGACTTCTGCGATGTCATTTACAAAATAGCCTCCAACACTCGACTCAGCAAATTGGATGCAGTCAATCACAGTGCCATCCATTTTGTCACCAAAGCCCCATATACTACCCACCAGTGCAACCTGTACGCTCTTGTTGGCTGGTCCTCGCTACATATTCGTCGCCAATCCCACTGGCTCCAGGTCATCTATAAGTCTTTGCTAGGTAAATCTCCGCCTTATCTCAGCTCACTGGTCACCATAGCAACACCCACCTGTAGCACTCGCTCCAGCAGGTATATTTCACTGGTCATCCCCAAAGCCAACACCTTCTTTCGCCGCCTTTCCTTCTACTTCTCTGCTGCCAATGACTAGAACGAATTGCAAAAATCACTGAAGCTGGAGACTTATATCTCCCTCTCTAACTTTAAGCATCAGCTGTCAGAGCAGCTTACCGATTGCTGCAGCTGTACACAGCCCATCTGTAAATAGCCTATCCAACCAACTACCTACCTCATCCCCATATTTGTTTTTGTTTACTTGCACATCCTCATCTGCAAATATATCACTCCAGTGTAAATTGCTAAATTGTAATTACTTCGCCACTATTGGCCTATTTATTGCCTTACCTCCTTACTTCATTTGCACACAATGTATATAGATGTTTCTTTGTCTTGGCCAGGTCGCAGTTGTAAATGAGAACTTGTTCTCAACTGGCCTACCTGGTTAAATAAAGGTGAAATAAAATCAAATTAAAAGATACTTTATGTTGGTGTTTCCTTTATTTTGGCAGTTACATGTATGTGCTTTTGATCAAACTTAATCTACAGTTATTTTTTAGATCCTCTGTGGGTAAATTATGCTCTCTGGTATATTTTGAACATTGAGAGCGGGCTCCTGTGTGTTTTTTCTTCTTTTTTGCCTCTCGGGCCCCTTACAGACTTGGGCCCAGGGGCTACTCTGTAAAACCCTGCATTAATCCGTCCCTGTATATGGGGTAGCTACTTTATGCACTTTTAATTCCCTTTAAATATTTTTATTTTAACAAGGAGAAGTCAAATTAAATTAATAAAAATAACAAATTTAATCCGAATATTGATGAAGCAATAAGCGCAAAGACGATATCATCGCCACAGTGACTATACTAACATAGCCTATCCAAACCAAAAACCATGGATTGCAGGCTACCGCCTACAAGGAACAGGACACAGACATGGACGCATACAATAAAGTATGCTAAGAGCTCCAACAAGACATCAAACATGAAAAAGGACAAGGAGGAAGGTTGAATCATATTACACTGGTTCCGACGTTCGTGTCATGTGGCAGGGCTTGCAGACGATAATGGATTACAAAGGGAAACCATAATTATATCCTCCTGATTCCAGCTTACAAGCAAAAAATGTAAGCAGGAAGCACCAGTGACTCGGTCAATAAAAAAGTGGTCAGATGAAGCAGATGCTAAGCTCAAGAACACTAAAGTAACCTGCCTAAATTACTATCGACCCGTAGCACTCATACCTGTAGCCATGAAGTGCTTTGAAAGGCTGGTCATGGCTCACATCAACACCATTATCCAGAAACCCTAGACCCACTCCAATTTGCATACTGCCCCAACAGATCAACAGATGATGCAATCTCTATTGCACTCCACACTGCCCTTTCACACCTGGACAAAAGGAACATCTATGTGAGAATGCAATTCATTGACTACAGCTCAGCGTTCAATACCATAGTGCCCTCAAAGCTCATCACTAAGCTAAGGACCCTGGGACTAAACACCTACCTCTGCAACTGGCGGGGCGCCCCAAGGCGGTAAGGGTTGGTAACAACACATCCGCCACGCTGGTCCTCAACACACGGGCCCCTCAGGGGTGTGTGCTCAGTCCCCTCCTGTACTCCCTGTTCACTCATGACTGCATGGTCAGGCACAATTCCAACACCATCATTAAGTTTGCCGATGACCCAACAGTGGTAGGCCTGATCACCAATAACGATGAGACAGCATATAGGGAGAAGGTCAGAGACCTGGTCATGTGGTGCCAGGACAACAACTTCTCCCTCAAGGTGATCAAGACTATGGAGATGATTGTGGACTTCAGGAAACAGCAGAGGGTGCACCCACTTATCTACATTGACGGGAGCGCAGTGGAGGAGGTTGAAAGCTTCAAGTTCCTTGGCATACATTTCACTATCAAACTGAGTATGGACCTCCCACACAGACAATGTGGTGAAGAAGGCGCAACAGAGCCTCTTCAACCTCAGGAGGCTAAAGAAATTTGGCTAGGCACCTAAAACCCTCACAAACCTTTATAGATGCAAAATTGAAAGCATCCTGTCAAGGTGCATCACTGCCTGGTACGTCAACTGCCCCGCCCGCAACTGCAAGGCTCTCCAGAAGATGGTGCATTCTGCCCAACGCCCAACGCGGGGCAAACTACCCGCCCTCCAGGACACCTTCAGCACCTGCTGTCACAGGAAGGCCAAAAAGATCATCAAGGACATCAACCACCCAAGCCACTGCCTGTTCACCCCGCTATCATCCAGAAGGCGAGGTCAGTACAGGTGCATCAAAGCTGGGACCGAGAGACTGAAAAACAGCTTCTATCTCAAGGCCATCAGACTGTTAAACAGCCATCACTAGCACATTAGAGGCTGCTGCATATAGGCATGGACTAGAAATCACTGGACACTTTAAGGAATGGAACACTAATCACTTTAATAATGTTTCCATATCTGGCATTACTCATCTCATATGTATATACTGTATTCTATACTATTCTACGGTATCTTAGTCACTTAATAATGTTTACATATCTTGCATTACTCATCTCATGTGTATATACTCTATTCTATACTATTCTACTGTATATTAGTCCGTTCTGACATCGCTATTACATATGTATATAGTCTTAATTCATTCCTACTTAGATTTGTGTGTATGTTGTGTAATGTATTAGATATTACTTGTTAGATATCACCGGACTGTCGGAGCTAGAAGCACAAGCATTTCGCTATACCCGCAATAATATCTGCTAATCATGTGTATGTGATGGGTCTTACATTTTGATTTGATGTATATATTACCTCAATTACCTTTGACTCTGTACCGGTACACCCTGTATATAGCCTCGCTATTGTTATTTTACTGCTGTTCTTTAATTATTTTATTTCTTATTTTTTGGGTTATTTTCTTAACTCCATTGTTGGTTAAGGGCTTGTAAGTAAGCATTTCACTGTAAGGTCTACACTTGCATGTGGCAAATCAAATTTGATTTAAATAGTCAATTAATGGTACCCAATCTATCTGCATTGACCCTACGCACACACTTGACAAAATATACATAGCATGTACACACTCACTTGCACACAATACACTGACACTCAAAACCCATACACATTCACTACATATGCACACATAGACATAACACACACACACACAAACATTATTATCTATCCTGATGCCTAGTCACTTACCCTGTCTTCATGTAAACTCAGCAAAAAAAGAAGCATCCCTTTTTCAGGACCCTGTCTTCCAAAGATAATTTGTAAAAATCCAAAGATCTTCATTGTAAAGGGTTTAACACTGTTTCCCATGCTTGTTCAATGAACCATAAACAATTAATAAACATGCACCTGTGAAATAGTCGTTAAAAGACACTAACAGCTTACAGACTGTAGGCAATTAAGGTCACAGTTATGAAAACTTAGGCCACTAAAGAGGCCTTTCTACTGACTCTGAAAAATACCAAAAGAAAGATGCCCAGGGACCCTGCTCATCTATATGAACGTGCCTTAGGAATGCTGCAAGGAGGCATGAGGACTGTAGATGTGGCCAGGGCAATAAATTGCAATGTCCGTACTGTGAGACGACTAAGACAGCGCTACAGGGAGACAGGACGGACAGCTGATTGTCCTCGCAGTGGCAGACCACATGTAACAACACATGCACAGGATCGGTACATCCGAACATCACATCTGCGGGACAGGTACAGGATGGCAACAACAACTGCCCGAGTTACACCAGGAATGCATAATCCCTCCATCAATGCTCAGACTGTCCGCAATAGGCTGAGAGAGGATGGACTGAGAGCTTGTAGGCCAGTTGTAAGGCAGGTCCTCACCAGACATCACCAACAATGTAGCCTATGGGCACAAACCCACCATCGCTGGGCCAGACAGGACTATCAAAAAGTGCCCTCCACAGACGAGTCGCGGTTTTGTCTCACCAGGGGTGATGGTCGGATTTGCGTTTATCGTCGAAGGAATGAGCGCTACACCGATGCCTGTACTCTGGAGCGGGATCGATTTGGAGGTGGAGGGTCCGTCATGGTCTGGAGCGGTGTGTCATAGCATCATCGGACTGAGATTGTTGTCATTGCAGGCAATCTCAACACTATGTGTTACAGGGAAGACATCCTCCTCCCTCATATGGTACCCTTCCTGCAAGCTCATCCTGACATGACCCTCCAGCATGACAATGCCACCAGCCATACTGCTGTGTGTGATTTCCTGCAAGACAGAAATGTCAGTGTTCTGCCATGGCCAGCGAAGAGCCCAGATCTCAATCCCATTGAACACATCTGGGACCTGTTGGATCGGAGGGTGAGGGCTTGGGCCATTCTCCCCAGTAATGTCCGGGAACTTGCAGGTGCCTTGGTGGAAGAGTGGGGTAACATCTCACAGCAAGAACTGGCAAGTCTGGTGCAGTCCATGAGGAGGAGATGCACTGCAGTACTTAATGCAGCTGGTTGCCACACCAGATACTGACTGTTACTTTTGATTTTGACCCCCCTTTTGTTCAGGGACACATTTTTTCCATTTCTGTTAGTCACATGTCTGTGGAACTTGTTCAGTTTATGTCTCAGTTATTGAATCTTGTTATGTTCATACAAATATTTACACATGTTAAGTTTGCTGAAAATTAACGCAGTTGACAGTGAGAGGACATTTCTGTTTTTGCTGAGTTTACATAACTACCTGAAATACTTTGTACCACTGCACATTAATCTGGTACTCTCTGTAAATAGCTCCATTCTTGTGTATTTTATTTTATTTCTTGTGTTACTCTGTTATTTTGTATTATTATTTGGAAACTCATGCATCATTGGGAAGGGCTTGTAAGCAAGCATTTCACATTAAAGTTTACACCAGTAGTAAATAAAATACAAATATTGGTCACATACACATATATAGCAGATGTTATTGCGGGTGTAGCGAAATGCTTGTTTTCCTAGCTCCTAGCTACAGTAGAGTAATATTCAGCGCATGTGACAAATAAAAATATATTTGAGTTGATATAGTACTAGGGAAGCTCTAATGCAAAACATAATATTCCTATAATGAGCTGTAGGCTAAACTGATCACAATATAATATGACTATAGGCCTAAAACATTTAGCTACATAAGGAACATGTCATTTTTGGTTTCAATTAATGTAGGCTAACAGAATAGTTCTGTATGTGACACTGTGTTCTGAGGACCACCAAGCTGTTCCAAAATCCTGTGATCCACAATATCGGGGACATCTGTTTCAGTGCAGGTTTTGCACTCCAATGACAATTGTGTTATGTGTCCTTAAATGTTTATAGCAGTTCCAGCCACATTGCGGAACGAACCTCAGGGGGTAGAGTACGGGCAGTTCATGTCCGCACTCAGAGCAAAGGGTTCATGTTTTTCAAACTCCACATGTCTCTTGTAGCCTTTTATGCAAAAATATTATGGATTCTTGTAAGAGGGTTCACTTTGGGATAACTTTTTAACTCATTACACAACACTGTGTGTGTGTGTGTGTGTGTGTGTGTGTGTGTGTGTGTGTGTGTGTGTGTGTGTGTGTGTGTGTGCATGCGTGTGTTGTCCAGTCCTCTCATCCTCCCTCTCAGGAGCAGCCACAGTGGTCCACCACCATAGATGGTATCTTTCCATAAATGATCTGCTCCATGCGGTTGAAGTAGAGCATGTTGATGGGGGACATCTTAGTTGGAGTACAACAGGGCCCTGTGGTGCCCCGGGGGTTAGCCTTGTTCACCAGGTGAGTGTGGGGGTACTTCTGGAGGTGCATGTACTCACACTCTCCAGAACAGTAGTTGGCCTTGTAGCGTTTGGGGGCAATGATCCAGTCCCACCCAAAGGCCTCAAAGTCAACGGTGAGGGGGTAGCGGCAGCACCGCGACTCTGAGGACTCTTCATCACAGTCCAGGCCTGAGGCCCTCCGGGAACGTTTTAGGCTCTCCAATATCTTCACCTCCATGAAGGGTTGCTGTGAATGTAATGACAATAAGAATGAAATCCAAAACAAAACAGCACTGCAAACATCTGGTGGCATAACTCTGATGGAATGAAATCTCCACTGTGGATGGATTATGTGTATACATGGTTATCAATAATAATATATTTGATTAAACCTTGTAACCAACCTATTATGATGCCTAAAGGCAAAATCACATTCCAAATCATGATGATATAATTACATTCCAGATGGTAGTCAGCCTACACTGTAGGCCTGTACTTACCAGTCCCTCTTCTCCCAGCTCAGCTACCGTGACAGCCAAGTCCTGCCCTTTCGAATCATAAGCTTTGATCTCGAGACCATAATGAGTTTCTGGCTGACGAAGCCAGGTTTTGAGTAATTGATTTATGTCTACACTTTGCCAAGAGCTTGCACCAGAAGCCACGTCGATCTTCAGGGAGAGGATCCGTATGCGTGAGTTTCCCTCAGTGGTTGCTTTTATGCGGGAGATTTGCAAGAAGACCGTTGTGACGGTGTCAGCTGGTCGCAGGTGCACCCAAAGTTGTGCATGTAAAATGTTGTTAGGTCGAATCTTCGGACTGAGATTGAAGAAACAACAAGATGGTATTCCGTCTTGTTGTGACATTGGTCCAGCTAAAAAGAGAAGAGTTAGAATAAGTCCCAGTTTTGTCAATTTGGAACCCAATTACGAACCCCACACCGGTGACTTTACGCACAGACTTGTCTGGTTCCATGGCGCATGGCAGGCATAAACTACCCACTTTTGTATGAGAAAATACTTAATTACTTACGTTTTGCCATGGTTATGATCGTTTCAGTGGTGGCACGCTCCTCATCCTCCACACGATGCTCATACTGGTCTATAAGTTGTGTCAAGGGAGGCGCTTTCGGTAAGAGCTGCCTGATCATTTCTCGGCTGATGTTTGGAGCCTGCTCCAGCCTCAGAATGCTGAGAATTTGGGATCTGATGTTGTGGAGTCTCATTAGTCTGCTCTGTTCTCTGAACTCGCAGTTTGAGCATTGCTGTACTTCTCCCTCTTCTGTTACGTTGGCTTGGCGCCTCGTGGTTTCATTCATCCCCATGGTGGTGCTAAGTACACCTAAGAGTGTCAGGTAAAGCATAAATTGCATCCTGTCACTTGTTTTTTTAATCCCACTTTGGACAGAATAGCCTATTCCAGGCCTATATAACACAGTGACAAATATTTTAATTACTATTTTTTATAATCTCCCCATCTCCCTTTTATGATTCTGATTGGCTGCATTAGAGATGAATGTTTTGTTTCCGTTTTAAAGAGATAGGCAACTTTAAAATGCTATAGGCCAATTACTGGAAGCATGCACTATCTGTAGCTATGTTTCCATCCTATTGGCAACAGATTTTCATGCGAATATTCTAGACTCCACTTAAAGAAAATATAACATTTTTCCACCTGTGGTGTGTTTCCACCAAAATGACTGGTTGTGGATACAAATCAGTGCCTGATGACGTAGTGCACACAAAATGTACGCCTACTTTTTCACGTACGTTTTTTTATTCCATCGCATTTTGTCACAAAAACTGTTGCATTAAATAGCAAATGTGCAGTGGCGATTTTAGCATGTAAATCTTAGTGGGGCAAAAAAATAAAATAAATGTGGGATGCATGCCAGCAAAGCCACTACACAACACAACACTAAACAATACATTAATTGCACTATATCGGTGACAAACTGTCCCCACAAACTGTTAGGGCCTACACAAAGCTGTCCCAACGGCAGTCCTAACATCTTACCACTGCTACAACTGGTTATCGGCAGATCCTTGTCTGGCAGGGACACAGTTCATTCAGCCTCATTTACTGCCTTTTAAAAAACATAAATGATATGGCTGATTTCTAATGACAAATGAGATGTACAAACTATGGTATAAAGGGACGACAAGTGAATAAGAGGCCATTCGTAATTAATGACATTAATGAGCGAACTAGGAGGGACGTAGTCAATTTAACTATTTGTTTAGCACTTCTAAAATGTACAGCGAGCGAATTCAGAACATGAGCCGTTCTTACAGTGTTCTCCCTGTGCACCAAGTCAGAACCGTCGGATAAATAAAGGGGCCATATAAGCAAACAATGAAAGCTCTTACAAAATTTGATGATTACATTTCTCTAAAACAGGTTATAGGCTACATGTGTACCACCAAGTCAGAACAGTAGGCAAAATTAAGAGGGGTACATAGACCAAATTATTAGGGTGAGGCACATGGGCTACTAACATCTTACTACACAACATACACTTAGTATTCTTAGCAACAGTGTACATATCTCCCTGGCATATTACATAATTTATACCAGCAGCATACAATACATTTTTTTCACTCTCCTTGTTGTGCTGTGCTCACTTGAACAGGAAGGTGGCACTTCACAAAGTGGTTAAAGTGCCCAGCCATCCCTTTACTTAGGTTTATGTGTATTAGGTAGTTGTTGTGGAATTGTTAGATTACTTGTTGATATTGCTGCATTGTCAAAGCACAAGCATTTCGCTACACTCACAATAACATCTGCTAACCATGTGTATGTGACCAATAAAATTAGATTTTATTATATTTGAATTTTCGAGGTCTACCCTTAGACTTCCCCATGAGTGACAGAACACTGAGCTAATCACGGCGCAACTAGAGAACATTACCAACATCTACCCTTCATATTTTCCGCTGGCTGCCCCACCACCACAGAAAGATCTGAGCTAGGCTTGAACACCTGCATTTTGGAGATGCCTTACTCAAGAAGGCAAAATAGAGACCATGTTTGTATGCGGCTTTATTAACTCAATTATTCTTTATTTTTTAACATGAGAGACTCGTCACTGGTAGAATTTAGTTGGCATTTTATTTCCCCAAACACCCACAGACCCACAAGGTTGAGGTTACTCATGGACAGTCATTAGTATTTTTTTTTTGTTGCATTGATGCATTGTGTCTTCTAACTGTCCAAGAATAGGATCCAAACTGTTAGGATATATTTGTTCCCATAAATACAAAGGAGGATGTCTCTCCTCCTACCTCTGGCACTTTAGTCAGACTGCCAGACTGTAAAAAACGTTATGATGGGGCCGGCAACAGAGTTCCCATTGACTAAGCACCACAGAGACCAATCAGGAGAGAATACATACAAGTCAAGGGTGCCAATTGAAAGTCAAGGGGTGTGTCTGTGCCTTTAGGATTACTCTCTCTTTACAGAGAACACCTGTGGTTCAAGTCAAGAGCTACCTTTCCCCTTTCAGTCTGCTCTGCACATGTCTGAAAGTGACAGAGCCAGCAGCCAAGAGAGTTTTTCACAGTATGTCATAAACAATGATTACACTTATGAATGTATGTAAAATGCTAATATGTATTAGATCCAGTACAATGGAATAACTAAGACCTGAATTTGAATGCAGTGTTCCTATTCCTCCTTCTCTTTCTGTCCAGCAGGTCAACCAAAAACACTTGGCCTGATGGTTCATGCAGATACTGGGGAAGCAATATAGAAATGTTTTGATCCCTTAAATGATTTTACTATTAAATTACCCATATCACAGCGCTCATACCTCTTCACAAAAATGTACCTAAATCAATTTTGGAAAAAGGATTTTACTCACAAAAGACCTAGGAATATATTTTTCCAGTTAGAAATAACTATTTTGATCAGAAAAACGAACCCTCAAATGCATCTTGTAAGTTGTCTGCAGGTGGCTTGTTGTGAATGCACTCAAATATCAAGTCATTATCAGGTTATGGAAACTGCGTTCTAATACTCAACATAGAAGGATTAGTCTTAATCTACAGTATATGAAAGGGATGCTATGAAAATGATTATTTCACCTTATCAAGCTCACTCTGACTGACAAATCCCTGCCTATTACTGTGATTAAAAAGAGCTCATGAAACATTGTTTTTCGTGAGGCCAACCTGTGCGCCTTCCTTTAAGCACCTCTGTTCGAACACCTCTCCTGTCCTTGATCCATACCACATACAGCCACTTGCAGATCTTTTCAGTGTCCATGTGCAAGATAGTTATTGCGAGGCTGGAAAATGTGTTAATAAAAAATAAAAATGAACACCCATGTGAAATGAAGGCCTGCAAAGCTTACATATTTAAGTCTAATAGTATGATATGAAAGTAGACAAACATCAGTGTGTGATATATGAAGGTGTAGTCAGTGGACATTCTGAACCTTGTTTGAGGTCAGTAGGTCACATGACCAAGGAGCTATTGAAATTTTACATTTTGAAAAATGTATGTCAAATCTTGTGAGATGAAAATGGACAAACTAAAGGGTGTGCAATAATAGAAGGGTAGTCAGTGGACATTCTGAACCTTATTTCAGTAGGTCATATTTTTAAAATTTTACCTTTATTTAACTAGGCAAGTCAGTTAAGAACAAATTCTTATTTTCAATGACAGCCTAGGAACAGTGGGTTAACTGCCTGTTTAGGGGCAGAACGACAGATTTGTACCTTGTCAGCTCGGGGGTTTGAACTTGTTCCGGTTACTAGTCCAATGCTCTAACCACGAGGCTACCCTGCCGAGATTTTTACATTCAAAAATCAAATCAAATGTATTTATATAGCCCTTCGTACATCAGCTGATATCTCAAAGTGCTGTACAGAAACCCAGCCTAAAACCCCAAACAGCAAGCAATGCAGGTGTAGAAGCACAGTTGCTAGGAAAAACTCCTTAGAAAGGACAAAACCTAGGAAGAAACCTAGAGAGGAACCAGGCTATGAGGGGTGGCCAGTCCTCTTCTGGCTGTGCCGGGTGGAGATTATAACAGAACATGGCCAAGATGTTCAAATGTTCATAAATGTCCAGCATGGTCAAATAATAATGTTTGTCAAAAGAGAGATCAGGGTCCAGAGTAACACTGAGGTCCTTCACAGTTTTATTTGAGACGACTGTACAACCATCAAGATTAATTGTCAGATTCAATAGAAGATCTCTTTGTTTCTTGGGACCTAGAACAAGCATCTCTGTTTTGTCCGAGATTAAAAGTAGAAAGTTTTGAATAAAAATTTAAATAAATAATTTAAACTAGTGCGAGATGTAAATCAACAAAAAAGTCATGTGTGCAATGTGTGTCTATGCCAGTGTGTCTATGCCATCGGGTTAGCTAGAACCAGTTTTGAAAGTTTTAGGAGTAATGGTTAAATAGCTATTGAAATGTGAAAACTTTGATTTGTCACTATGTTGATGGTCCCTAACTGCTGTTTGTGGATGTAAGGAAGGTTATAGACGAATATCCGTCGAGTATCCAACCTGAAACTGTTTTTACCTCGGTCTCCAAGTTTACTTTAATATGATGGTTAATATATCAATATTTGCGCATCTTTATGCGTTTTCACCGACATTTATCGCATCATTAATTTTACTGACACAAAAGATCCCACCATGCGATCGAACAAAAATTATCTGTCGGGATTTATAAAATTGTCCCGAAAATTCCATCACAGCTGTCATTATAATAGTTTAATACGCATGGATGCACTAGCATAAAAATGGTGGCAAAACTGTTCAAGTGCTAGCTGGAAGGTGGAAACTCGGATGTTGTAGTTAAACACATTTCCTAGTTCTGGCAAGTATGGGGATGCTGCATAACACCGGGGGAATTCCTGAGGAAATACTTATTTCCGCACTTCGAGACTATTGTGTTTGCGATTTGTGTAGCCTACTGGCCGTACATTTTAACAGAGAAAACTGTTTTCTGTGATTTATTCCCTCATCAAAGGTAAGGCAATCCATTTTGTTAAACAGTTGGTGTTACAGCCTTTATACCAACATCCCACAAATGGACAAGGAAATTCACTTTAAACTTTATGCATATTAATTACCCGACGCATGAAACAAGTAATGACCGCGCTATGGAAACATGAAATGCTTTTAACATTTTATAAACGCCGACAGACAATTTGTTTTTTTTTAGACATGATGGGACCTTTTTTTTGTGGGCAAATAGTCTATTGGTATAGTTAATAACCATCATATCGAAGTACATTGTTGTCACATCATGATATGTTGTGTGCTCCTCCCACTACGACTCGGGAAATCATAGTTTATTAGGCAAAATAAATACATTAGGATGAGGGTCTGTTTTTGTAAGGTGATAAACTTGACGCTCCTTTCCAAAGAATATCGAGAGTCTTATTCTGGTGACATGATGATCGATGCCATGGCTGCTGTTTGACAAATAAAACAATATCGCTCTTATCCATAACAATCTCATAATGTTGGTTGCCTACCTGCACTGTATCTGCGAGCTGTTGGCTAGAACGCTTGTGCCAAGACCAGTGGGCACATTTGCTATGTAAAGCTAACGCGACAGGTTTTGTGACAAAACCATCAGTAGAGTTGAAAATGCGATGGAACCCTATTTCATTTGTATTTTTCATTCGGGTACATGAGAATGTTGCTGGAAACACATCCCATGAGAGGAAATGCCCATATTGTTTTATGCAGATTATAGAGTTAAATATTTAAATGAAAATTTGTCACAAATTGGATGGAATCCTAGCTACTGTTTGGAAATGGGGCAGAACCATTGTGTTGAGATTGAGGTCATGGGGAAGGGAGGACAATTATTCATGTTGTAGTCAGGTTCCTGTTTCTATCATAGACATACTTTTTCATAATAAGTTTACTGTTATTGCTCATTGTTCTAGATGGCCCAGTGGTGCCAGCTGAAACTTCTGGAGTCTAAATACCAGGAGCAGGTCCACCAGCTCTATGATGTCTCCTTCCCCATGGACATCAGACAGTACCTCAGCAAGTGGATTGAGAGCATCGACTGGTAAGCAAGCAGGGATGAAGACTGCAGGGAGGCTGCTGTTAGAATAGATCTTTGTATATCCATTTATTCGACTGGCATTCTCCTGTACTCTACCCTTTTCAATTATATCTGATTTTTATTGTATTTCATCTCGTTCATCCAATCTTAATTCCCCTGTGAATCCATATCTATGTAGAGATAATGTTGCTGTTCTGAGATTGATATACAGTATGTCAATGATCCAATCCATAGGGATAATGTGGCTGTTGACGAATCCCTGGCCACTGTCCGCTTCCACAATCTCCTAGCCCATCTTGATGACCAACACAGCCATTTCGCCCTGGAGAAAGACCTCCTGCGACAACACAACATCCGCAAGTTCAAGGGAAACCTACAGGTGTAGTATTATCTCAGTTACATCTTTTCAGGACAGACCTTACTGCCAGTGGCCTTCCATACTTTATTGCTTGTATGTTACAGGAATGATGAATTAAAAGTTATACATTATGTTGCTAATTTCCCCTTTTAACTCCTGAAATAGATAGATTTTGAATGAGTTGTTGATGTGGAATTTATGACCCCAATGTCAGTAAATGTTTTTTGAGTTTGTAGTAAAAAAGTACCCACTTTTCCAGGACCGCTTTCAGCAGGACCCCGTTCACTTGGCCATGATCATCTCCAGAAACCTGAAGGAGGAGCGGAGGATTCTGGCTGCTGCCAAAAGCATAGAGGTGCTCTGCATGAACTTGTATTGACATACATTGTAATGAATAAAATCACCACACGTCTTTCTCTATCCGTGCTGTCAGATATTGTAGATGATACATATCTGTATATTGGAGTGTTTACATGCTTTAACTGTGCAGTTAAATGAACAGTATTTTCCTCTTCAGACCGACAGAGAAAACACACAGACCAGCATGGTTCTGGAAAAGCAAAACCTGGACAACAAAGTCAAAGACATGAAAAACAAGGTTCAGGTGAGTTATCATTTCCATCATATACTAGATGTTGATTGTTTCCTGGTGGAACAGTTCCATCAGTGATTCACAGTACATGTTCATGCATGTCAGGTTTGCCATCTACCTGATCCAACGTGTTTATCTCACTTGCTAGGAAGCGGATCAGAATATAAAGTCTCTGGAATACCTTCAAGACGAGCATGACTTTAAGGAAAATACTCTTAAGAACAGAGGTGAGGTGTTTTATTCTCAATCTGTAATAGATCATTTATTTACAGGTCTGTGTTTCAGGTTTAGTCAGTAAGTGAATGTTTTTCCTTCTCCCACTTTAGAACATGAAATGAACGGGCTGACACCTAAACAGCTGGAACACGAGAAGCTGCAGATTGTAGAGATGTGTTTCAAGCTGAAGCTGAAGTTCAAGAGAGTGGTAAGAGGGGACATGATGAGGTTACATTTTACGATGACGTGCTGTGATTTACAAAATGCAATGACAAAAAGCATGAACAATCATGCATCAAGCACCGCTAAGAATACCATGTATCATAGTCTGTCTGAAATACTAAGAGTGTATTACCTAGTTATAACCAGCATGCTCATATTGAAGAGTAGATGACGGTTATAGAGTAAATAATAACTATACGTATGTTGTTGTCTGCCTCCACAGGAAGTGGTTGGCCAGTTGGCGGAGGTGCTCAGCATGGCCGAGGAGGTCCAATCAGACTTGATCTCAGAGGAGCTGCCTGAGTGGAAGAAGAGGCAGCAGAGCTCCTGTATTGGAGGACCACCCAACGCATGTCTGGACCAACTGCAGAACTGGTGAGGAGACTCGTTAATTATTTTGGCATCTCTTGTCTGATCAAGCAAAAAGATTAATTTAGGAACCCAACAAAATAAAGTATTGTTCTTATTCTGCTTCATCTTCTTCTTTCCCTGTAGGTTCACAGCGGTAGCAGAAAGCCTGCAGCAGGTGAGGCAGCAGCTGAAGGAGCTCCATAAACTAGCTCAGAAGTACACATACGACAACGACCCAATCAAACAGCAGAAAGGCTTCCTGGAGGGGCGGGCCCTGGCACTGTTCCAGAACCTCCTAGAACAGTGAGTGACACCACACTTGTATTCCGAAGTTAAACACCCACTCTGTTTTTTTGCTGCCGTTTTTGATAATTTAAATTAAGTAGATCTTGTAACTCCCTGGTCTTAGTATTTTGTGTTTTCTTTATTATTTTGGTTAGGCCAGGGTGTGACATGGGTTTATTATGTGGTGTGTTTTGTCTTGGGGCTTTTGTAGGTATTGGGATTGTGGTATAGTGGGGTTATCTAGAATAGTCTATGGCTGTCTGCAGTGGTTCTCAATCAGAGGCAGGTGTTTATCGTTGTCTCTGATTGGGAACCATATTTAGGCAGCCATATTCTTTGAGTGTTTCGTGGGTGATTGTTCCTGTCTCAGTGTTTGTTTGCACCAGATAAGGCTGTTTAGGTTTTGTATGGTTTGTGTTTATCTTTTATTAAAAGATGTATCGAAATGACCACGCTGCATTTTGGTCCGATCCCTGCTACACCTCCTCTTCAGAGGAAGAGGAGAAAGAAAACCGTAACAGATACATTAGAGATTTTCTTTGTTTTTACCATTTTTACATTGTAGTATAATAGTGAACACATCAAAATATGGAATCGTAGTAACCAAAAAATATATATTTTAAAAATATATTTTATATTTGAGATTCTTCAAAGTAGTCCCCCTTTGCCTTGACGACAGCTTTGCACACTCTTGGCATTCTCTCAACTAGCTTCTTAAGGAATGCTTTTCCAACAGTCTTGAAGAAGTTCCCACATATGCTGAACACCTATTGGCTGCTTTTCCTTCACTCTGCAGTCCAACTCATTGCAAACCATCTCAATTTGGTTGAGGTCAGGTGATTATGGAGGCCAGGTAACCCTAACCCTAACCCTATCACTCTCCTTCTTGGTCAAATAGCACTTACACAGCCTGGAGGTATGTTTCACATCAAAACAAATGTTATTTGTCATATGTACCGAATACAACAGGTTACAGTGAAACACCTTACAGTGAAATGCTTACTTACAAGCCCTTAACCAACAATGCAGTTTTAAGAAAAATATGTGTAAAGTAAAACATTTATGTAAAGATTCAGAAATAAAAGTAACAATTTAAGAGCAGCAGTAAAATAACAATACCGAGGCTATATACAGGGGGTACCGGTACAGAGTCAATGTGCGTTGGCACCGGTTAGTTGTGGGTAGATTTATAAGAACTATGCATAAATAAACAATAGCAGCAGCATCAAAGGGGGGGGCAATGCAAGTGCAAATGATAATCCCTCTTAAGAACAAACCAGATGGGATGGCAGATAGCGCTGCAGAATCCTGTGATAGCCATGCTGGGTAAGTGTCCCTTGAATTTGAAATAAATCACAGATAGTGTCACCAGCAAAGCACCATCACACCTCCTCCTCCATGCTTCACTGTGGGAACAAAACATGCGGAGATCATACTTTCACCTACTCTGTGTCTCATAAAAACACATCAGTTGGATCCAAAAATTGCACATTTGGACTCATCAGACCAAAGGACAGATGGTACCTGTCTAATGTCCATTGCTCGTCTTGCAAGTCTCTTCTTATTATTGGTGTCCTTTAGTAATGGTTTCTTTGCAGCAATTCGACCATGAAGGCCTGATTCACGCAGTCTCCTCTGAATAGTTGATGTTGCGATGTCTGTTTTTTGAACTCTGTAAAGCATTTATTTTGGCTGCAATCTGAGGTGAAGTTAACTCTAATGAACTTATCCTCTGCAGCAGAGGTAACTCTGGGTCTTCCTTTCCTGTGGCGGTCCTCATGAGAGCCAGTTTCATCATACCGCTTGATGGTTTTTGCGACTGTGTTTGAAGAAACTTTCAAAGGTCTTGAAATGTTCCGTATTGGCTGTTAAAGTAATGATGGTGTCATGCCCTGACCTGAGTATTCTTTGTTTTCTTTACATATTTTGGTTTGGTCAGGGTGTGACGAGGGTGGTATGTGTGTTTTTGTCTCATCTAGGGTTTTGTATGTCTAGGTGTGTGTGTCTAGTCTTGGCATTTTGTAGGTCTATGGTGGTCTGGATTGGTTCCCAATCAGAGGCAGCTGTTTATCGTTGTCTCTGATTGGGGAACCTATTCAGGTTGCCATTTTCCAGTTTGGGTTTGTGGGTTATTGTCTATGTGATGTTGCATCTTTGCACTCAGTTTTGATCGTCGTCACGTTGGTCTTGTTAGTGTACTTCGTGTTTTTTCGTCTTTCATTAAAAAGATGTATTCACATCACGCTGTGCTTTGGTCTCCTCACTACGACGATTGTGACAGATGGACTTTCATTTCTCTTTGCTTATTTGATCTGTTTTTGCCATAATATGGACTTGGTCTTTTACCAAATAGGGCTATCTTCTGTATACACAACTGATTGGCTCAAACACATTAAAGAAGGAAAGACATTTCACAAATTAACTTAAGAAGGCACACCTGTTAATCTAAATGCATTCCAGGTGACTACCTCATGAAGCTGGTTGAGAGAATGCCAAGTGTGTGCAAAGCTGTCATCTAGGCAAAGGGTGGCTACTTTGAAGAATCTTAAATATAAAATATATTGATATGTTTAACACTTTTTTGGTTACCACATGATTCCATATGTGTTTTTTTCATAGTTATGTCTTAAGTATTTTTCTACAATGTAGAAAACAGTAAAAATAAAGAAAACCCTTGAATGAGTAGGTGTGTCCAAACTTTTGACTGGTACTGTATATATTATGTATAAGCTGGAAGTAGAAACCAAAGTGTTGTTTCTATGCCTCTATGTAGTATATCACCTCCAAATTCCTTGTGTCTCTGTGGTGTGTCTTAGTTCCTTGGTGGTAGAGAGACAGCCCTGCATGCTCACACATCCACAGAGACCTCTGGTGCTGAAGACACAGGTGCCGTTCACTGTCAAGCTCAGGTAAGCACAAACACAACAGCACCTCCCATCTGTAGTTCCTCCCATCTGTAGTTCCTATGGATCTGTCCAGACCTGGTTAAGTTTTGATTTGTATTTCCTCTCTAGATTTCTTGTGAAACTCCAGGAATTCAACTATCAACTCAAAGTGAAAGCTTTGTTTGATAAGTAAGTAAAGGAGTGTGGTGTTATTTTGTCCTGCTCTTGAATTTGTGATGTGAATACATAACTAAAGGGGGAATGCACGTTTTTCTTTTCTCTCCAGGGACGTTACAGAAAATAAAGGGTTTCGTAAGTTCAACATCTTGGGTACCAACACAAAAGTTATGACTATGGAGGAGTCAAATGGAAGCTTGGCTGCAGAGTTTTTCCCTTTGGTAAGCTAGCACCATTTACAAATGGCATACAGGGCACTACGTCTGAATGAGTTGTCCCATTTGTCCATTTGGACCTGCACTGTCATCACTCTTTACAGCAGGGTTTCCCAACTGACGGTCATTTTATTTGGAGGTCAAGTGGCGGTCAAGGTGTATTTATTTTTTACTGTAAAAACACCAGCAACTGAGCTCCAAGTGATTTTAATTTTGGAAATCTGTTCCAAAGTATTCCCACGCATATTAAAGAAATATATGTGACCGTATACAAATGTAAGCAAGGTTTGATATGATTGTGTTATAGTCAAATATGATATCTGTTTGGGCTTCTTGCGGTAAGTTTGTAGTCTACAAATGATTTGAAATTATGTTCCGGCACCCTGACCATCCTCTCAAGAAAATATCGGCCTGCAGCTGAATCTACAGTAGTTGATGATCCCTGCTTTACAGTTTTATTCTTTGATCTCGACACAGAGACTGCAAGAGCAGAGAGTGACTGGAAGAGGAAAGAAAGAGGTAAGAGACTTAAGAGAGCTTGTTTCTGATTGGTCCTAATGGGCTATAATGACCATGTAATCTGTACAGTATTTGTGAATTTCATGATTAGTATTAAATACATTCTGGTGCGGATTATGTTTCTGTCTGACCATGTTATTCCAGGGGCCTCTCATTGTGACAGAGGAGCTGCACTGCATCTGCTTTGAGTCGGAACTCCGCCAGTCAGGTCTGGAAATCAAACTAGAGGTAAGTGATCTGAAATATAGAGATTCAGGCCTACACTCTCATTTTTATGAGGTCCAACAGCGCTCTGGCCTTATTTAATTTGCCTTTGATTTAGTCTGGCCTCTGGTCCTTTTTAGACCATCTCCCTGCCCATTGTGGTCATCTCCAACTGCAGCCAGCTGCCCAGTGGCTGGGCCTCCATCCTGTGGTACAACATGCTGACCAGCGAGCCCCAGGTAGTCTTCTCTCAAGGTTCCTTCCTCCTGGGAGTTTTTCCTTGCCTTGAAGGTGTTTTGCTGGCTTACTGTCAAACACTTCATGACAACATTTGATTTAAAAATGAGTTTTTAAATAAATATGATTGATTTGTTGGAACAGGACCTGGAGTTCTTCCTGAACCCTCCGGCAGTGTCCTGGGGTCAGCTATCTGAGGTGCTGAGCTGGCAGTTTTCCTCTGTCACCAAGAGGGGGCTCAATGATGAGCAGCTAGGCATGCTGGCTGACAAACTACTGGGCCAGAAAGCACAGAGGAATCCTGAGGGCCTTATCTCCTGGACCATGTTTGCTGCTGTCAAGGTAGGTTAGGATTACAGTACACAGAATATTTGGTCCCAATTTAAACCAAGTACAACTGATAAAGGATTTATATACTGTAGCATAAACACTACATAAATGATCTAAGTGTATATCATACTCTTTTTAAATGGTGTAGAAAAGGTGATGTAACCATTCCCAACGTAGTGGGACTTGCCAAATGTTTATAAGCCATTTATAGAATATGACATGCACATATAGATGATTTGTGAAGCATTTACAGTGCATTTGGAAAGTATTTTTGCGTTACAAGACAAATAAATCACCCATGTCACACCCTGGCCTGACCAAAATAATAAAGAAAACACAGAATACTAATGCCAGGGCGTGACAGGGTCTTCCTTTCCTGTGGCGGTCCTCATGAGAGCCAGTTTCATCATAACGCTTTGATGGTTTTGTGACGGCACTTGAAGAAACTTTCAAAGTTCTTGAAATGTTCCATATTGACTGACCTTCATGTCTTAAAGTAATGATGGACTGCCATTTCTCTTTGCTTATTTAAGCTGTTCTTGCCATAATATAGACTTGGTCTTTTACCAAATAGGGCTATCTTCTGTTGGAAGGTGAACCTTGTCACAACAAAACTGATAGGTTCAAACGCATGAACATCTGCTCCAGAGACTGGGGTGAAGGTTCACCTTCCAACAGGACAACGATCCTAAGCACACAGCCAAGACAACGCAGGAGTGGCTTCAGGTCAAGTCTCTGTGTTTTAACCAAGAAGACTCTAGTCTGTAATCACTGCCAAAGGTGCTTCAACAAAGTTCTGACTTTCTAAACTTGAAAATATGAAATATCCTTATTCATGTCACTGAGTGAGAGAGAGGGGAATGTAGAACATTTACATTCTGTCAGAATACATTACTGTTAGACATCAGGGATCCTATGGGAAGGAGAAGGGCCACAGTCGGTTACAAGTCAACAGGACAGCCGTGAGTTGGGGAGGAGTGAGGAATTTGTGCCGTGGTCAGGACAGATATCACTAATGTTTTGTCTAGTTTAAGACATGTATTGGCTGTCCAGATGTGTCAGGAGGAGGCTCAGTATACGAGGAAGGTTTAAATACCAGTGCTTGTGTAAATATATGTATTGGTCTGTTCAGCTGTCTGACTCAGTGGGTGAATAAACTTGGTTTGAGCTTTACTAATCGGCCATGAGATTTTACTCTTTATTTAGATCGTAACAGTACTGAGTAAAGGGTCTCAATACTTATGTAAATGTGACATTTCAGTTTTTTTCTTTTAGATAAATTAGCAAAAATGTCTGCAAACCTGTTTTTGCTTTGTCATTATAGGGTATTGTGTGTCGATTGATGAGGGGAAAAAACTATTGAATCAATTTTAGAATAAGGCTGTCGTGTAACAATGTGGAATAGTCAAGGGTTCTAAATACTTTCCGAATGCGCTGTATGTAGTGCTTATGAAGCCTATGTATTCTATATAAAGCCTTTTAGAAGTTGTACTTTGTTTAAAATATTTACAGTTCACAAAGATATATATATATATAAGGAGGACATTGAGTAAGTGCTCCCTTGTGTCAACTACAGAGCCTCCGTGAGAAGAGCTTTCCCTTCTGTCTGTGGATCGAAGACATCCTGGACCTCATCAAGAGACATCTGCTGTCCCTGTGGAATGATGGGTGAGTTTTTCTTTACTCTTTTTGGGATTGACAATTACAAAAGCAAATAACTAGTGCTCTTTTAGGGATGACATATTAGCTGAATGGCTACATCTGGCACATTGACAGCCATGATGAACAATGTGCATTGTAAAGAAGTGTTGCTTGTTCTCTCCCACTACAGTTGCATCCTGGGCTTTGTGAGTAAGGAGAGGTCAAAGGCCATGCTGACTGGGAAGTGTCCAGGCACGTTCCTGCTGCGCTTCAGTGAGAGTAGCAGAGACGGAGCCATCACATTCACTTGGGTGGAACACGACCTAAACGGTGAGTAGCACACATGCGCATTTACAACTAAAGGTGCTATATTTGAATCTGTGTTTTTTATTTATTTTTATTTCACCTTTATTTTAGCAGGGTGGATTCCACCAAAAATACATTCATAAAAAACAAGCACCTTTCTCAACAAAGAGTTCCTCAACCAACAACCTGAATTGCCCAAAGGGCACCAATGCATCCAACTGTAGATTATTTTCAAGATGGTTCCATAAATGAGGTGTGAATCAACTAAAAGCAGTTTTATCCTAAATCTGTAGTGACAGAAGGAATTAACCATCCCTGTGACGGAGTATGGTATCTCATATTCTATATGTTAGGTAAATGCAGTTTTGTTTGTTGCAAAAGGGCTTTATAAATTAACAGAATGCAATGTTTTGACCAATGCGATCTCAAAGAGGGTCAGCCTACTTTCAGATAGAGAATGCAAAGATGAATGCTAAACCTGTCGCCAGTGATATACCTGTCACCCATGTTCCACAGATAAGCCTGTATTCCATGCAGTGGAGCCCTACACCAAGAAGGAGCTGTCTGGCGTCGCTCTGCCTGACATCGTCCGAACCTACAAGGTGATGGCAGCTGAGAACATCCCAGAGAACCCACTCCGTTTCCTCTACCCAGACATCCCCAAAGACAAGTCCTTCGGGAAGTACTACACCAGGGCCTCTGAGGGTAAGCAGCCAGCGACCCTTTTGTTTCAAATCCTATATTATTTACAAGGTCTCGTGAGAAGGTCACCTGTGACTGTGAGGTAAAAAGTAAAAAAATATATGGAATAAATAGGATTTAACTGTTATTTCCTTTTTTTTGTTATTTTGTTCATGATGCTTTCCTAAATCTCTCACATGCATTTCAGACACCTCAAACCATATTTTGTTTAGATTTATTTTTGGCCATGTATGAATGTTTTATTCAATGTGTTTCTATGGGCTAATAGCAGTAAGGCCAAATTCAGTCTTTCATCAAATAATTTGTATGTATTTTTTGGCACTACCTACAAGGTTCCTAAAACTCAATCAAATAGCTTAATGGTCCATCTTATGACCATAATAAAACAATTCCATATGTTAGCTTTGTAGATATCGCCTTAGACTCCTAGGGGTTCAGCTTGTGGGCGTCATAGAGCAAAACTGCTGACCCGTTCGTGTGAGTCTCAGCTTTCCATAATGGGGTCACTCCGCTGTAGAGCTGCCTGATTCCACCGCAGATGGGGTAAACCGAAACCGTCTCTAGGTTGAACAGACAGATTAGTTTTCCACGCGGGCACAGACATCGACTCTAGGCATATATCAAATATAAGTGTTTACAAAATAATAATAAGACATGATAGATTTCACATTATACAATGCTCAAAAAAATAAAGGGAACACTTAAACAACACAATGTAACTCCAAGGAAGCAACACTGATTGACAATACATTTCACATGCTGTTGTGCAAATGGAATAGACAACAGGTGGAAATTATAGGCAATTAGCAAGACACCCCCAATAAAGGAGTGGTTCTGCAGGTGGTGACCACAGACCACTTCTCAGTTCCTATGCTTCCTGGCTGATGTTTTGGTCACTTTTGAATGCTGGCGATGCTTTCACTCTAGTGGTAGCATGAGACGGAGTCTACAACCCACACAAGTGGCTCAGGTAGTGCAGCTCATCCAGGATGGCACATCAATGCGAGCTGTGGCAAGAAGGTTTGCTGTGTCTGTCAGCGTAGCGCCTCCATGCTCTGGACACTATCAGGAGACAGGCCAGTACATCAGGAGACGTGGAGGAGGCCGTAGGAGGGCAACAACCCAGCAGCAGGACCGCTACCTCCGCCTTTGTGCCATGAGGAGCAGGAGGAGCACTGACAGAGCCCTGCAAAGTGACCACCAGCAGGCCACAAATGTACACGTGTCTGCTCAAACGGTCAGAAACAGACTCCATGAGGGTGGTATATGAGGGCCCGTCGTCCACAGGTGGGGGTTGTGCTTACAGCCCAACACTGTGCAGGACGTTTGGCATTTGCCAGAGAACACCAAGATTGGCAAATTCGCCACTGGCGCCCTGTGCTCCTCACAGATGAAAGCAGGTTCACACTGAGCACATGTGACAGACGTGACAGCGTCTGGAGACACCGTGGAAAATGTTCTGCGACCTGCAACATCCTCCAGCATGACCGGTTTGGCTGTGGGACAGTCATGGTGTGGGGTGGCATTTCTTTGGGGGGCCGCAAAGCCCTCCATGTGCTCGCCAGAGGTCGCCTGACTGCCAGTAGGTACCGAGATGAGATCCTCAGACCCCTTGTGAGACCATATGCTGGTGCAGTTGGCCCTGGGTTCCTCCTAATGCAAGACAATGCTAGACCTCATGTGGCTGGAGTGTGTCAGCAGTTCCTGCAAGAGGAAGGCATTGATGCTATGGACTGGCTCGCCCGTTCCCCAGACCTGAATCCAATTGAGCACATCTGGGACATCATGTCTCGCTCCATCCACCAACGTGGCGTTGCACCACAGACTGTCCAGGAGTTGGCGGATGCTTTAGTCCAGGTCTGGGAGGAGATCCCTCAGGAGACCATCCGCCACCTCATCAGGAGCATGCCCAGGCGTTGTAGGGAGGTCATACAGGCACGTGGGGGGCACACACACTACTGAGCCTCATTTTGACTTGTTTTAAGGACATTACATCAAAGTTGGATCAGCCTGTAGTGTGGTTTTCCACTTTCATTTTGAGTGTGACTCCAAATCCAGACCTCCATGGGTTGATAAATTTGATTTCCATTGATTTTATTGTCAGTACATTCAACTATGTAAAGAAAAAAATATTTAATACGAATATTTCATTCATTCAGATCTAGGATGTGTTATTTTAGTGTTCCCTTTATTTTTTTGAGCAGTGTAGAATTATAGGAATAAAAAATCTGATGTTGGTCAGAAAATAGAAGTGATACGCTTAGGCATTCTATTTCTGTTTAAAATCCCCTCAATGACCATGGTGTCTGGTAAACATTTGGGGATGTTTATTATGAACAACACTAGGGATGCACAATATATTAGTGAGCATTTACTTTGAGAGGTTTTGTTCATAATAAACATCCCCAATTGTCCATCTGGTCCACCATTTTGTTTTTCAGCATCAGAGCCCATGGATGTGGAGAGTCCTACCGACACAGGATACGTAAAGACTGATATCATATCAGTGTCAGTGTAAGTTTAGAGAAGGCTACCCTTCCTGTTACTTAATCTGTAACAGGAAGGCATGTTATTTGCAATGTTCTGGTTTGGGTATAATCCATAATCTGACTTATTGCCCCTTATTTTTGCAATGTGTTTTAGTGACCCATCTAGACAGCAAGACGAGATGATGCTCATGTTGCCAGAAGAGCTGAAAAGTGGACCAGTGCCCCATTGTTTGAGTGGAAGTCCTAAGAATATTGATACTGCTGTGGTAAGTTACATAATGTATTTAACTAGGCAAGTCCGTTAACAACCAATTCTTATCTTATAATAATGGCCCACCGGGGAACAGTGGGTTAACTGCCTTGTCAGCTCCGGGATTCGATCCAGTGATCCAGGTGAGTGCAGGTTGTGGTATATTGTATATCTTAAATGAATGCCTACATTCAGATATAGATCTCTCTGTTCAATATCACTTCACCTTCTGTTCAATATCACTTCACGCATCCCTGGGGGGAGATTGAATGTAAGGATTCAAATCTGTCACAAATTGGATGGTAAACCTAGCTACTGTTTGGAAATGGGGCAGAACCATTGTGTTGACATTGAGGTCATGGGGAAGGGAGGACAACAAGCTGATGCATGCCAGGCATATAAAGGTGAATTATTATTCATGTTGTAGTCAAGTTCCTGTTTCTATCATAGACATACTTTTTCATAATAAGTTTACTGTTATTGCTCATTGTTCTAGATGGCCCAGTGGTGCCAGCTGAAACTTCTGGAGTCTAAATACCAGGAGCAGGTCCACCAGCTCTATGATGACTCCTTCCCCATGGACATCAGACAGTACCTCAGCAAGTGGATTGAGAGCATCGACTGGTAAGCAAGCAGGGATGAAGGCTGCTGTTATAATGGATATACAAAGATCTATTCTATTTGACTGGTATTCTACTGTACTCTACCCTTTTCAATAATATCTGTATTTTATTATATTTCATCTTGTTCATCCAATCTTAATTCCCCTGTGAATCCATATCTATGTAGAGATAATGTTGCTGTTCTGAGATTTATATACGGTATGTCAATGATCCAATCCATAGGGATAATGTGGCTGTTGACGAATCCCTGGCCACTGTCCGCTTCCACAATCTCCTAGCCCATCTTGATGACCAACACAGCCATTTCGCCCTGGAGAAAGACCTCCTGCGACAACACAACATCCGCAAGTTCAAGGGAAACCTACAGGTGTAGTATTATCTCAGTTACATCTTTTCAGGACAGACCTTACTGCCAGTGGCCTTCCATACTTTATTGCTTGTATGTTACAGGAATGATTAATTAAAAGTTGTACATTATGTTGCTAATTTCCCCTTTTAACTCTTGAAATAGATTGATTTTGAATGAGTTGTTGATGTGGAATTTATGACCCCAATGTCAGTAAATGTTTTTTGAGTTTGTAGTAAAAAAGTACCCACTTTTCCAGGACCGCTTTCAGGAGGACCCCGTTCACTTGGCCATGATCATCTCCAGAAACCTGAAGGAGGAGCGGAGGATTCTGGCTGCTGCCAAAAGCATAGAGGTGCTCTGCATGAACTTGTATTGACATACATTGTAATTAATAAAATCACCACACGTCTTTCTCTATCCGTGCTGTCAGATATTGTACATGATACATATCTGTATATTGGAGTGTTTACATGCTTTAACTGTGCAGTTAAATGAACAGTATTTTCCTCTTCAGACCGACAGAGAAAACACACAGACCAGCATGGTTCTGGAAAAGCAAAAGCTGGACAACAAAGTCAAAGACATGAAAAACAAGGTTCAGGTGAGTTATCATTTCCATCATATACTAGATGTTGATTGTTTCCTGGTGGAACAGTTCCATCAGTGATTCACAGTACATGTTCATGCATGTCAGGTTTGCCATCTACCTGATCCAACGTGTTTATCTCACTTGCTAGGAAGCGGATCAGAATATAAAGTCTCTGGAATACCTTCAAGACGAGCATGACTTTAAGGAAAATACTCTTAAGAACAGAGGTGAGGTGTTTTATTCTCAATCTGTAATAGATAATTTATTTACAGGTCTGTGTTTCAGGTTTAGTCAGTAAGTGAATGTTTTTCCTTCTCCCACTTTAGAACATGAAATGAACGGGCTGACACCTAAACAGCTGGAACACGAGAAGCTGCAGATTGTAGAGATGTGTTTCAAGCTGAAGTTCAAGAGAGCGGTAAGAGGGGTCATGATGGGTCACGATTAGAGGTCGACCGATTAATCAGCAAGGCCAATTAATTAGGGACGATTTCAAGTTTTCATAACAATTGGCCTTTTTGGGTGCCGATTATGGCCGATTACATTGCAATCCACGAGGAGATTGCGTGGCAGGCTGACCACCTGTTTCGCGAGTGCAGCATCAAAAGGACCTTGTGGCTACAAGGAGCCAAGGTAAGTTGCTAGCGAGCATTAGTTTATGAGATAAGTTTATCCATCTTCACATAATCACTAGTTAACTACACATGGTTTATGATATTACTAGGTTAACTAGCTTGTCCTGCGTTGCGTATAATCAAAGCCGTCCCTATTAATTTATCATCGAATCACAGCCTACTTCAACTTTGACAAACAGGTGATTTAACAAAAGCACATCTGTGAGAAATGCACAATCGTTGCACAAATGTACCTAACCATAAACATCAATGCCTTCATTAAAATCAATACACAGAAGTATATATTTAAACCTGCATGTTTTGTTAATACTGCCTGCTAACATGCATTTATTTTAACTAAGGAAATTGTTTCCCTTCTCTTGCGTTCAGTGCAAGCAGAGTCATGGCACAGGCAACAGTTTTGGCCTTAGCATTTCTTCCTAACAAAGACCATAATTAATTTGTCAGAATTTTACATAATTATGTCAGAATTTTACATAATTATGACATAACATTGAAGGTTGTGCAATGTAACAGCAATATTTAGACTTAGAGTTGCCATCCGTTTGATAAAATACGGAACGGTTCCGTATTTCACTTAAATAATCAACGTTTTTTTGTTTTCGAAATGATTGTTTCCGGATTTGACAATACTAATGACCAAAGGCTCGTATTTCTGTGTGTCTATGATTTGATAGAGCAGTCTGACTGAGCGGTGGTAGGCAACAGCAGGCTCGTAAGCATTAATTCAAACAGCAATTTACTGCGTTTGCCAGCAGCTCTTAGCAATGCTTGAAGCACAGCGCTGTTTATGACTTCAAGCCTATCAACTCCCGAGATTAGGTTGGCCATACTTAAGCGCCTATTAGAACATCCAATAGTCAAAGGTATATGAAATACAAATGATATAGAGAGAAATAGTCGACTAAGAGTGTATTACCTAGTTATAACCAGCATGCTCATATTGAAGAGTAGATGACGGTTATAGAGTAAATAATAACAATACGTATGTTGTTGTCTGCCTCCACAGGAAGTGGTTGGCCAGTTGGCGGAGGTGCTCAGCATGGCCGAGGAGGTCCAATCAGACTTGATCTCAGAGGAGCTGCCTGAGTGGAAGAAGAGGCAGCAGAGCTCCTGTATTGGAGGACCACCCAACGCATGTCTGGACCAACTGCAGAACTGGTGAGGAGACTAGTTAATTATTTTGGCATCTCTTGTCTGATCAAGCAAAAAGATGAATTTAGGAACCCAACAAAATAAAGTATTGTTCTTATTCTGCTTCATCTTCTTCTTCCCCTGTAGGTTCACAGCGGTAGCAGAAAGCCTGCAGCAGGTGAGGCAGCAGCTGAAGGAGCTCCATAAACTAGCTCAGAAGTACACATACGACAACGACCCAATCAAACAGCAGAAAGGCTTCCTGGAGGGGCGGGCCCTGGCACTGTTCCGGAACCTCCTAGAACAGTGAGTGACACCACACTTGTATTCCGAAGTTAAACACCCACTCTGTTTTTTGCTGCCGTTTTTGATAATTTAAATTGTATATATATATGCGCCTCTATACAGTATATCACCTCAAAATTCCTTGTGTCTCTGTGGTGTGTCTTAGTTCCTTGGTGGTAGAGAGACAGCCCTGTATGCCCACATATCCACAGAGACCTCTGGTGCTGCAGACAAAGATGCAGTTCACTGTCAAGCTCAGGTAAGCACAAACACAACAGCACCTCCCATCTGTAGTTCCTCCCATCTGTAGTTCCTATGGATCTGTCCAGACCTGGTTAAGTTTTGATTTGTATTTCCTCTCTAGATTTCTTGTGAAACTCCAGGAATTCAACTATCAACTCAAAGTGAAAGCTTTGTTTGACAAGTAAGTAAAGGAGTGTGGTGTTATTTTGTCCTGCTCTTGAATTTGTGATGTGAATACATAACTAAAGGGGGAATGCACGTTTTTCTTTTCTCTCCAGGGACGTTACAGAAAATAAAGGGTTTCGTAAGTTCAACATCTTGGGCACCAACACAAAAGTTATGACTATGGAGGAGTCAAATGGAAGCTTGGCTGCAGAGTTTTTCCCTTTGGTAAGCTAGCACCATTTACAAATGGCATACAGGGCACTACGTCTGAATGAGTTGTCCCATTTGTCCATTTGGACCTGCACTGTCATCACTCTTTACAGCAGGGTTTCCCAACTGACGGTCATTTTATTTGGAGGTCAAGTGGCGGTCAAGGTGTATTTTTATTTATTTTTTACTGTAAAAACACCAGCAAATTTTAACTTTGGAAATCTGTTCCAAAGTATTCCCACGCATAATAAAGAAATATATGTGACCGTATACAAATGTAAGCAAGGTTTGATATGATTGTGTTATAGTCAAATATGATATCTGTTTGGGCTTCTTGCGGTAAGTTTGTAGTCTACAAATGATTTGTAATTATGTTCCGGCACCCTGACCATCCTCTCAAGAAAATATCGGCCTGCAGCTGAATCTACAGTAGTTGATGATCCCTGCTTTACAGTTTTATTCTTTGATCTCGACACAGAGACTGCAAGAGCAGAGAGTGACTGGAAGAGGAAAGAAAGAGGTAAGAGACCTAAAATAGCTTGTTTCTGATTGGTCCTAATGGGCTATAATGACCATGTAATCTGTACAGTATTTGTGAATTTCATGATTAGTATTAAATACATTCTGGTGCGGATTATGTTTCTGTCTGACCATGTTATTCCAGGGGCCTCTCATTGTGACAGAGGAGCTGCACTGCATCTGCTTTGAGTCGGAACTCCGCCAGTCAGGTCTGGAAATCAAACTAGGGGTAAGTGATCTGAAATATAGAGATTCAGGCCTACACTCTCATTTTTATGGCGCTCTGGCCTTATTTATTTGCCTTCGATTTAGTCTGGCCTCTGGTCCTTCTTAGACCATCTCCCTGCCCATTGTGGTCATCTCCAACTGCAGCCAGCTGCCCAGTGGCTGGGCCTCCATCCTGTGGTACAACATGCTGACCAGCGAGCCCCAGGTAGTCTTCTCTCAAGGTTCCTTCTTCCTAGGGAGTTTTTCCTTGCCTTGAAGGTGCTTTGCTGGCTTACTGTCAAACACTTTGTGACAACTTGATTTTAAAATGAGTTTTTAAATAAATATGATTGATTTGTTGGAACAGGACCTGGAGTTCTTCCTGAACCCTCCGGCAGTGTCCTGGGGTCAGCTATCTGAGGTGCTGAGCTGGCAGTTTTCCTCTGTCACCAAGAGGGGGCTCAATGATGAGCAGCTAGGCATGCTGGCTGACAAACTACTGGGTCAGAAAGCACAGAGGAATCCTGAGGGCCTTATCTCCTGGACCATGTTCGGTGCTGTCAAGGTAGGTTAGGATTACAGTACACAGAATATTTGGTCCCAATTTAAACAAAGTACAACTGATAAAGGATTTATATACTGTAGCAAACATAAATGCTTCATAAACACTACATAAATGCTTCACAAATCATCTAAGTGTATATAATGCTCTTTAACCTCTTGGTCTTACCTGGCACGCAGGCGTCCCATCTAGAGCTCTGGAAATGCAAATGCGCTACGCTAAATGCTAATAGTATTAGTTAAAACTCAAACGTTCATTAAAAAAATACACATGCAGGGTATTGAATTAAAGCTACACTCGTTGTGAATCCAGGCAACAAGTCAGATTTTTAAAATGCTTTTCGGCGAAAGCATGAGAAGCTATTATCTGATAGCATGTAACGCCCCAAAAGACCCGCAGGGGACGTAAACAAAATAATTAGCATAGTCGTCGCTACACAAACCGCACAAATAAAATATAAAACATTCATTACCTTTGACCATCTTTTTTGTCGGCACTCCTAGATGTCCCATAATCACTATTGGGTCTTTTTTTCGATTAAATCGGTCCATATATAGCCTAGATATCGATCTATGAAGACTGTGTGATAAACGGAAAAAAATAGCGTTTCATAACGTAACGTCATTTTTTAAAATTCAAAAAGTCGACGATGAACTTTCACAAAACACTTCGAAATACTTTTGTAATGCAACTTTAGGTATTAGTACACGTTAATAAGCAATAAAATTAATCAGGAGGCGATGTCAATTATATAGGTGTCTGTTTTGAAAAAATGTCTTGGAGAGAGCTCGACCAAAACATCCGGTCGGAGACCGGAGGGAATCGATTCCCTTGATTCGGTTAGACCAAGAATCAATTGCGAATCAAATGATAAGACTCTAGACAACGTGTGGAAGCTGTAGGCACTGCAACCTCAGCCTCATTTAATTCGATTCACTTTGAACAATTCCTTAAAGACGCGGATGGATATTTTTTTTCCATTTTCAGTGATCAGATATTCCTGCACTTTTCGATGAAACACACGTTCTGTTATAGTCACAGCCGTGATTTAACCAGTTTTATAAACGTCTGAGTGTTTTCTATCCACACATACTAATCATATGCATATACTATATTCCTGGCCTGAGTAGCAGGGCGCTGAAATGTTGCGCGATTTTTAACAGAATGTTTGAAAAAGTAGAGGGTCGACTTAACAGGTTAAAGGGGGAAAAAACAACTCCCACTGTAGGAGTCTGTCTTGTCAAATGTGACATAATGTCCTATGCATGTTTATACACCATTTATAGAGTATGACATACACTTGAAGATGATTTGTGAAGCCTTTATGTATGCTTATATAAATCCTTTTATAAGTTGTACTTTGTTTAAATTATTTACAGTTCACAAAGATATATATATATATATATATATATATATATATATATATATATATATATATATAAGGAGGACATTGAGTAAGTGTGTCAACTACAGAGCCTCCGTGAGAAGAGCTTTCCCTTCTGTCTGTGGATCGAAGACATCCTGGACCTCATCAAGAGACATCTGCTGTCCCTGTGGAATGATGGGTGAGTTTTTCTTTACTCTTTTTGGAATTGACAATTACAAAAGCAAATAACTAGTGCTCTTTTAGGGATGACATATTAGCTGAATGGCTACATCTGGCACATTGACAGCCATGATGAACAATGTGCATTGTCCCTGCCTACTAAAACAAATACAGTAATGTAAGTAATAAAGAAATGTTGCTTGTTCCCTCCCACTACAGTTGCATCCTGGGCTTTGTGAGTAAGGAGAGGGCAAAGGCCATGCTGACTGGGAAGTGTCCAGGCACGTTCCTGCTGCGCTTCAGTGAGAGTAGCAGAGACGGAGCCATCACATTCACTTGGGTGGAACACGACCTATACGGTGAGTAGCACACATGCGCACGGACACACACTGTAGCCATTTACAATTTAAAGGTGTTATAATTCAATCTATGTTTGTTTATTTTCGTTTTTATTCTAGCAGAGTGGATTACTGGGTGGAATCCAGAAGGCAGCATGGGAGTATAGGAAAACACTACACTAAATTCTCAATAAAGAGGTCCTCAACCAACAAACTGAATTGCCCAAAAGGGACCAAATCAAACTTGATTTGTCACATGCGTCAAATACAACAAGTGTAGACCTTACCCTGAAATGCTTACTTATAAGCCCTTAACCAACAGTGCAGTTCTAGAAGAGTTAAGAAAATATTTACCAAATAAACTAAAGTAAAAAGTAACTCAATAACATAACAATAACGCAGCTATATACAGGGGGTACCGGTGCCGAGTCAGTGTGCGGGGGTACAGGTTAGAGGTCATTTGTACATGCAGGTAGGGGTGAAGTGACTATGCTTAGAGAATAAACAGCAAGTAGCAGCAGTGTACAAAACAAATGGAGGGGGGGTTAATGTAATAGTGGGGTGGCCATTTGATTAATTGTTCATCAGTCTTACGGCTTTGGGGTAGAAGATGTTAAGGAGCCTTTTGGTCCTAGACTTGGCTATCTGTTACTGCTTGCCGTGCGGTAGCAGAGTAATCAGTCTATGACTTGAGTGACTGGAGTCTCTGACAATTTTTTGGCCTTTCCTCTGACACCGCTTATTATAATGGGTCTGGATGGCAGGAAGCTTGGCCTGTGACGTTCTGGGCTGTACTCACTACCCTCTGTAGTGCCTTAAGGTCAGATGCCGAGCAGTTGCCATACCAGGCGGTGATGCAAGTGGTCAGGATGCTCTCGATGGTGCAGCTGTAGAACTTTTTGAGGATCTGGGGACCCATGCCAAATCTTTTCAGTCTCCTGAGGGGGAAAAGGTTTTGTCTTGCCCTCTTCACGACTGTCTTCGTGTGTTTGGACCATGATAGCTTGTTGGTGATGTGGACACCAAGGAACTTGACGCTCTTGACCTGCTCCCCGCCAGCCCTGTTGATGTTAATGGGGGTGTGTTCGGCCCGCCTTTTCCTGTAGTCCACGATCAGCTCCATTGTCTTGCTTCCATTGAGGGAGAGGTTGTTGTCCTGGCACCACACTGCCAGTTCTCTGAACTCCTTCCTATAGGCTGTCTCATTGTTGGTGGTCAGGCCTACCACTGTTGATTCGTCAGCAAACGTAATGATGGTGTCGGAGTCGTGTTTGGCCACGTAGTCGTGGGTGAACAGGGAGTACAAGAGGGGACTAAATACACACCCCTGAGGGGCCCCAGTGTTAAGGATCAGCATGGCAGACGTGTTGTTGCCTACCCTTACCACCTGGGGGCGACCCGTCAAGAAGTCCTGGATCCAGTTGCAGAGGGAGATGTTTAGTCCCAGGGTCCTTAGCTTAGTGATGAGCTTCGTGGGCACTATGGTGTTGAATGCTGAGCTGTAGTCAATGAACAGCATTCTCACATAGGTGTTCCTTTTGTCCAGGTGGGAAAGGGCAGTGTGGAGTGTGATTGAGATTGCGTCATCTGTGGATCTGTTGGGGCAGTATGCAAATTAGAGTGGGTCTAGGGTATCTGGGAGGATACTATTGATGTGAGCAATGACCAGCCTTTCAAAGCACTTCATGGCTACTGACGTGAGTGCTATGGGGCGGTAATCATTTAGGCATGTTACTTCTGCTTCCCTGGGACTATGGTGATCTGCTTGAAACATGTTGAAAATGTCAATGAAGACACTTGCCAGTTAGTCCGTGCATGCTTTGAGTACATGTTCTGGTAATCCGTCTGGCCCTGCGGCCTTGTGAATGTTGACCTGTTTAAAGGTCTTGCTCACATCAGCTATCGAGAGCATCATCACACAGTCATCCAGAACAGCTGGTGCTCTTGTGCATGCTTCAGTGTTGCTTGCCTTGAAGCGAGCATAAAAGGCATTTAGCTCGCCTGGTAGGATCCCGTCACTGGTCAGCTCGTGTCTGGGTTTCCCCTTGTAGTCCGTAATAGTTTTCAAGCCCTGACACATCCGACGAGCGTCAGAGCCGGTGAAGTATGATTCAATCTTAATCCTGTATTGACGCTTTGCTTGTTTGATGGTTTGTCTGAGGGCATAGCGGGATTTCTTCTAAGCGTCTGGATTAGTGTCCCACTCCTTGAAAGCGGCAGCTCTAGCCTTTAGCTCGATGCGGATGAATCCCGGAACGTATTCCAGTCTGTGCTTGCAAAACAGTCCTGTAGTGTAGCATCCGTGTCATCTGACCACCATTGCATCCAACTGTAGATTATTCTCAAAATGGTTCTATAAATGAGGTGCAAATCAACTAAAAGCCGTTTAATCCTAAATCTGTAGTGACAGAAGGAATTTCAAGAGTTAACCATCCCTGTGACGGAGTATGGTTACTCATACTTCTATATGTTAGTAACAATGTTAGGTAAATAGTTTTTTTTTTTTTTTTGCAAAGGGGCTTTATAAATTAACAAAATGCAATGTTTTGACCAATGCGATGTCAAAGAGGGCCAGCCTACTTTCTGTTAGAATGCAAAGATGAATGCTAAACCTGTCGCCAGATATAGAGTTGAAGTTTACATACACTTACACGGAACCCAAACCGGCTACGCCATTGTGCATAAATGTATTTTGTCCCACCACACCAAAAGCGATCACGACACACAGGTTAAAATATCAAAACAAACTCTGAACCAATTATGTTAATTTGGGGACAGGTCGAGACGCATTAAACATTTATGGCAATTTAGCTAGTTAGCTTGCACTTGCTAGCTAATTTGTCCTATTTAGCTGGCTTGCTGTTGCTAGCTAATTTGTCCAGAGGATATAAACATTGAGTTGTTATTTTACCTGAAATGCACAAGGTCCTCTACTCCGCCAATTAATCCACACATAAAACAGTCAACCGAATCGTTTCTAGTCATCTCTCCTCCTTCCAGGATTTTTCTTCTCTTCTCTTGACTTTATATTGTGATTGGCAACTTTCATAAATTAGGTGCATTACCGCCACTGAACTCATTCATCGTTCAGTCACCCACGTGGGAATAACCAATGAGGAGATGGCACGTGGGTACCTGCTTCTATAAACCAATGAGGAGATGGGAGAGGCAGGACTTGCAGTGCGATCTGTGTCAAAAATAGAACTGACTTCTATTTTAGCCCTTGGCAACGCAGATTCTTGTTGCCGCGTGCGAGCAGTGTGGGTTCAATAATTGAATAATATAGATCTCTAAATGTATTTTGCAGCGCACGTGACGCGAGCGGTGTCGTCAGCTTGTTAGGTTGGAGTCATAAACTTGTTTTTCAACTACTCCACACATTTCTTGTTAATAAACTGTAGTTTTGGCAAGTCGGTTAAGACATCTACTTTGTGCATGACACAAGTAATTTTTACAATAATTGTTTAGACAGAGTATTTGACTTATAATTCACTATCACAATTCCAGTGGGTCAGAAGTTTACATACACTAAGTTGACTGTGCCTTCAAACAGCTTGGAAAATTCCAGACAATGATGTCATGTCTTTAGAAGCTTCTGATAGGCTAATTGACATCATTTGAGTCAATTGGTGGTGTACCTGTGGATATATTTCAAGGCCTACCTTCAAACTCAGTGCCTCTTTGCTTGACGTCATGGGAAAATCAAAAAATCAGCCAAGACCTCAGAGAAAAAAAATTGTAGACCTCCACAAGTCTGGTTCATCCTTGGGAGCAATTTCCAAATGCCTGAAGGTACCACATTCATCTGTACAAACAATAGTATGCAAGTATAAACACCATGGGACCAAGCAGCCTGATACCGCTCAGGAAGGAGATGCGTTCTGTCTCCTAGAAATGAACGTACTTTGGTGCGGAAGGTGCAAATCAATCCCAGAACAACAGCAAAGGACCTTGTGAAGATGCTGGAGGAAACGGGTACAAAAAGTATCTATATCCACAGTAAAACTATTCCTATTTCGGTATGACCAGAAAGGCCGCTCGGCAAGGAAGAAGCCACTGCTCCATAACCGCCATAAAAAAGCTAGACTATGGTTTGTAACTGCACTTGGGGACAAAGATCGTACTTTTTGGAGAAATGTCGTCTGGTCTGATGAAACAAAAATAGAACAGTTTGGCCATAATGAACATCGTTATGCTTGGAGGAAACCGGGTTAGCCGAAAAACACCATCCCAACCATGAAGCATGGGGGTATAAGCATCATGTTGTGGGGTGCTTTGCTGCAGGAGGGACTGGTGCAATTCACAAGATAGATGGCATCATGAGGGAGGAATATTATGTGGATATATTGGAAGCAACATCTCAAGACATCAGTTAGGAAGTTAAAGCTTGGTGGTAAATGGGTCTTCCAAATGGACAATGACCCCAAGCATACTTCCAACGTTATGGCAAAATGGCTTAAGGACAACAAAGTCAAGATATTGGACTGGCCATCACAAAGCCCTGACCTCAATACTATAGAACAGTTGTGGGCAGAACTGAAAAGGCGTCTGCGAGCAAGGAGGCCTACAAACCTCACTAAGTTACACCAGCTCTGTCAGGAGGAATGGGCCAAAATTCAACTTATTGTGGAAGGCTACCCAAAACAACATTTGACCCAAGTTAAACAATTACCAAATACATTTACCAAGAACCAAATACTAATTGAGTGTATATAAACTTCTTACCCACTGGGAATGTGATGAAAGAAATTAATGCTGAAATAAATAATTCTCTGTACTATTATTCTGACATTTCACATTCTTAAAATAAAGTGGTGATCCTAACTGACCTAAGACAGGTCATTTTTACAAGGATTAAATGTCAGGAATTATGAAACTGATTTTAAATGTATTTGGCTAAGGTGTATGTAAACTTCCGACTTCAACTGTACCTGTCACCCATGTTCCACAGATAAGCCTGTATTCCATGCTGTGGAGCCTTATACCAAGAACAAGCTGTCTGTCATCTCTCTACCTGAAATCATCCGCAACTACAAAGTGATGGCAGCTGGGAACATCCCAGAGAACCCACTCTGCTTCCTCTACCCAGACATCCCCAAAGACGAGGCCTTCGGAAAGTTCTATACCAGGGCCTCAGAGGGTAAGCAGCCAGCAACCTTTTTTAATTTTTTTTTTTTGTTCCTGATGCTTTCCTATATCTCTCAAATGCTTCTCAGACACCTCAAACCATACTTCATTTTGATTTATTTTTGGCCATGTATGAGTTGGTCTCCTGAGTGGCGCAGCGGGCTAAAGCACTGCATCTCAGTGCAAGAAGCGTCACTACAGACACCCTGGTTCGAATCCAGGCTGGATCATGGATTGGGAGTCCCATAGGGCGGCGCACAATTGGCTCTGCGTTGTTTTGGAATTACCTGGATTTATGCATGAATTGGTCATAAAATTTGATCTGATCTTCATCTAAGTCACAACAATAGACAAACACTAATAACAAAAACTAATAACACACAAAACATACGTTTTCATTATATACGTTTTTTAAAATTATACTTTTTTTTTTATTGAACACACTGTAAACATTTGCTGTGTAGGGTGGAAAAAATATGTGAACCCTTGGATTTAATAACTGGCTGACCCTCCTTTAGCAGCAATAAACTCAATCAAACGTTTTCTGTGGTTGCGGATCAGACCTGCACAACGGTCAGGAGGATTTTTGGAGCATTCATCTTGTTGGGTTCTTATTTTTCAGAGAAACTTTAACCAAGTTTATTCTTCCCAAAGGTTCTTTACATCTGAAAACAGACAGCAAAACATTTCAGACACAGTATATAAACATCCTACTTAAGACACCCCTCTTCCTTACAGTTTATGTTCTCCACAGGAATGAAGGTAACCAGATAACAACCCTGATTACTCCCTTAAGGGGAACTGACCTCACCTCCTGACCCACAGATATCCATATGTCTTACCTATATCAACACATTGCCCTCCTCTCCTCCATCAAACACATTCCAAAACCTTCTGGCTTTTTACAAACTCTTTATATTCAAGGCTTTGTCTCTATCATTTATTTAATATCTCAATGTTCAAAGTTTAGCCGACTCCAACAATCTTTACAAAACTGTTTTAGTTAAGCAATATTCTTAGGTCTTCTGAGATCACTTTTGTTCGAGGCATGGTTCACATCTGGCAATAATTCTTGTGAATAGCAAACTCAAATTTTGTGAGTTGTTTTTTTTATAGGGCAGGGCAACTCTAACCAACATCTCCAATCTCGTCTCATTGATTGGACTCCAGGTTTGCTCCTTTTGGTGAAGTCATTAGCCTAGGGGTACTTTTTCCAACACACTGTGAATGTTTCAATTATGTATTCAATATAGACAAGAGAAATACAATCATTTGTGTGTTACTAGTTTAAGCACGCTGTTTGTCTATTGCTGTGACTTAGAAGAAGATCAGACCACATTTTACAAGGTAGTTCTAAAGTTTTTTGGGGGGGTATACCTACAGAGGTCCTAAAAATAGCTGGTCCATCTTATGATCAAATTAAAACAATTCTATATGTTAGCTTTATAGATATCGTCTCAGACTCCTAGGGGTTAAGCTTGTGGGTGTCGTAGAGCAAAACAGCTGACCCGTTTGTGTGAGTCTCAGCTTTCCATAGTGGGGTGATTTTGTTTCTGGCTTAAACCATTTGGAGTTTACTGACGTTTTCGTGGGAAGAAAAACAAAGTCGGCATGCCGACGGGACGGACTTCAAACGAGTCCCGTGAAGCTTGTCGTAGACTAAAACGGCCATGAGTCTCAGCTTTCCATAATGGAGTCACTCCGCTGTAGAGCTGCCTGATTCCACCGCAGATGGGGTAAACCGACATCGGCGGATGTTGTGTATTGAGACGCAGTTCAGGCAAAAACAAAAGTCTCTAGGTTGAACAGACAGAATAGTTTTCCACGCAGGCACTTACATCGACTATAGGCACATATCAAATATAAGTGTTTACAAAATAATAAGACATTTCACATTAGATTTTTAATTCCTATAATTCTATAATGTTGGTCAGAAAATGGAAGTGAAAAGATTAGGCTTTCTGTTTAAAATCCCCTCAATAACCATGATGTCTGGTAAACCTTTGGGGATGTTTATTATGAACAACACTCGAGATGCACGATATATTGGTGAGCATTTTGGAATCGGACGATATTAGCTGAAAAGGCCAACATCGTCATGTCTAGTTTAACGCCGATGTGCAAAACCGATGTCAAAGCTAATGTGCATACCTATACAACATAAGTCGATGACGTAATGACGCCACGAGAAATACAGTGCTACACAGAACAAAAGCAGAAAATACTAAGCATACACTTCCAACAACTAAACAAGTTCAAGACCAGCAGTCATTTTAAAGGATAAGAAAATTTAAGCGAGACAACTAGAAGGCGAAATCCATTAATGCCAAGATAGTGGAATCCATTGCCCTTGACAATCAACCGTGCGTTGTCGTGGATGATGTTGGCTTTTGCCGACTGGTCGAGCCCCGGTAGACACTATTTTTCAGATGTTGCCCTACCGGAGTTACACATTATTGTTGAAACTCACATCCGTGAGAGTCGCTGCTATTAGCTTCACGACTGACATTTGGACCAGCGACGTCAGCCCCATGAGCATTATGAGTCTGACAGCACAGTGTGTCGACAAGGATTTTGAACTGAGGAAAGCTGTTTTGCATGCTCAAGAATGTGCTGGTTTTCATACCGCTGCTGCCATTTCAATGGCATTTTAAGAACATGTTTGAAACTGGGAAACATGAACACTCCTAGCTCCATTCGAACAACTGACTCGAGAAATAAGCTCAACTGCATCTGCAGCGGACGTGATACCCTCTGTCATGGTATTGAAACGCCTGCTCAACGAAATTGCAGACACAGACCGTTGGGTTAACTTACAAAAGTCATTGAGGCTGTGAACAAGCAATTTGGTGGTATTCTCTCTGAGCCACTTTACTGTGTCACCACTATGCTCGACGCTAGGTACAAGGACCGCTACTTCGATGCAGACAAACATGGTTTATGTGAAATGTTACATACACAGCTGGACAAAATGGAAAAAGACACAATGATAGTGCGCACCGAGGAAAAGAGGCCACGGGCAGACAGAGCTGAAACTTCACTGCTTGACATGCATGATGAAATCCTGGTTGAGAATGAAACAACTGAACAAATGAACAATGAAACAGCACTGCAAGTAAGTTAAAAATAGGTTTTGATTATGTTTTACTGGTAATGGGGACATACAGTGCCTTGCAAAAGTATTCACCCCTGTGGCATTTTTCCTATTTTGCTGCATTACAACCTGTAATTTAAATGGATTTTTATTTGGATTTCATGTAATAGTCCAAATGTGGTGACGTGAAATGGAAAATAATTACTTGTTTCAAAAAAATACCAAATTGAAAAGTGATGTGTATGTATTCACCCCCTTTGCTATGAAGCCCCCTAAATAAGATCTGGTGCAACCAATTACATTCAGAAGTCACATAATTAGTTAGATTGCACACAGGTGGACTTTATTTAAGTGTCACATGATCTGTCACATGATCTTAGTGTGTGTGTGTGTGTGTATATATACACCTGTTCTGAAAGGCCCCAGAGTCTGCAACACCACGAAGCAAGGGACACCACCAAGCAAGCGACACTATGAAGACCAAGGAGCTCTCCAAACAGGCCAGGGACAAAGTTGGGGAGAAGTACAGATCAGGTTTGGGTTATAAAAAAATATCTGAAACTTTGAACATCCCACGGAGCACGATTTAAATCCATTATTAAAAAATTGAAAGAATATGGCACCACAACAAACCTGCCAAGAGAGGGCTGCCCACCAAAACTCATGGATCAGGCAAGGAGGGCATGAATCAGAGAGGCAACAAAGAGACAAGGTTACCCTGAAGGAGCTGCAAAGCTCCACAGCTGAGATTGGAGTATCTGTCCATAGGACCACTTTAAGCCGTACACTCCACAGAGCTGGGCTTAGCAGAAAACTTGGCCAGAAAAAAATAAGTAAACATGTTTGGCAAAAGGCATGTGGGAGACTCCCCAAACATATGGTCAGATGAGACTAAAATGTATCTTTTTGGCCATCAATGAAAACGCTATGTCTGGTGCAAACCCAACACCTTTCATCACCCTGAGAACTCCATCCCCACAGTGAAGCATGGTGGTGGCAGCATCATGCTGTGGGGATGTTTTTCATCGACAGGGACTGGGAAACTGGTCAAAATTGAAGGAATGATGGATGGTGCTAAAAAATGCAGGGAAACCTGTTTTCAGTATTCCAGAGATTTGAGACTGGGACGGAGGTTCACTTTCCAGCAGGACAATGACCCTAAGCATACTGCTAAAGCAACACTCGAGTGGTTTAAGGGGAAACATTTAATGTCTTGGAATGGCCTAGTCAAAGCCCAGACCTCAATCAAATTGAGAATCTGTGTTATGACTTAAAAGATTGCTGTACACCAGTGGAACCCATCCAACTTGAAGGAGCTGGAGCAGTTTTGCCAGTGGCTAGATGTGCCAAGCTTATAGAGACATACCCCAAGAGACTTGCAGCTGTAATTGCTGCAAAAGGTGGCTCTACGCCTCCCGGGTGGCGCAGTGGTTAAGGGCGCTGTACTGCAGTGCCAGCTGTGCCATCAGACTCCGTGGGGTGACGCACAATTGTATCGGAGGACTCATGACTTTCAACCTTCGTCTCTCCCAAGCCCGTACGGGAGTAGTGGCGATGACACAAGATGGTAGCTACTAAAAACAATTGGATACCACGAAATTGGGGAGAAAAAGGGGTAAAATTCAACAACAGTGGCTCTACAAAGTATTGACTTTGGGGGGGGGGTGAATAGCTATGCACGCTCAAGTTTTCAGTTCATTTTGTCTTATTTCTTGTTTGTTTCACAAATGTATTTATTTTGAATCTTCAAAGTGGTAGGCATGTTATGTAAATCAAATGATACAACCCCCCAAAAAAAAAATATTTTAATTCCAGGGTGTAAGGCAACATAATAGGAAAAATGCCCAAGGGGGGTGAATACTTTCACAAGCCACTGTATGTAAATGCTAACAAAATTACTTTTTGGTCAGTGTGGTGTGTGTATCCTTTCTATTTAACTAGACAAGTCAGTTCAGAACAAATTCTTATCTACAGTGATGGCCTAACCCGTACAACGCTGGGCTAATTGTGCGCCGCCCTATGGGACTCCCAATAACAGCCGGATGTGATACAGCCTGGATTCCAGCCAGGGACTGTAGTGACGCCTCTTGCACTGAGATGCAGTGCCTTAGACCACTGCGTCCGTGTGTGTATGTGTTAACTATTTAACTGTACTAGAATGCTTAAAAGGCAGCTAAAAATGGTTAATATTGGTTATCGGTATCGTTTTTTGGGGGGCAAGGAAGATATCGGTATCGGACAAAAATGTACTATCGGTGCATCCCTAAACAACACCTCTTAATCATCCATCTTGTCCACCATTTTGTTTTTCAGCATCAGAGCCCATGGATGTGGAGAGTCCCACTGGCACAGGATACATAGAGAAAGGTTTCATACCAGTGTCGGAAGTGTAAGTTTGGAGTAGGCTACCCTTCAAACGTTACAGTGGGGAGAACAAGTATTTGATACACTGCCGATTTTGCAGGTTTTCCTACTTACAAAGCATGTAGAGGTCTGTAATTTTTATCATAAGTACACATAAGTCAACTGTGTGAGATGGAATCTACAACAAAAATCCAGAAAATCACATGATTTTAAAGTAATTAATTTGCATTTTATTGCATGACATAAGTATTTGATACATCAGAAAATAATCATTTTAATATTTGGTATAGAAACATTTGTTTGCAATTACAGAGATCATACATTTCCTGTAGTTCTTGACCAGGTTTGCACACACTGCAGCAGGAATTTTCAGGTTTCGAGGCTGTCACTGGGCAATATGGACTTTCAGCTCCCTCCAAAGATTTTCTATTGGGTTCAGGTCTGGAGACTGGCTAGGCCACTCCAGGACCTTGAAATGCTTCTTACGGAGCCACTCCTTAGTTGCCCTGGCTGTGTGTTTCAGGTCGTTGTCATGCTGGAAGACCCAGCCATGACCCATCTTCAAAGCTCTTATTGAGGGAAGGAGGTTGTTGGCCAAGATCTCGCGATACGTGGCCCCATCCATCCTCCCCTCAATTCGGTGCAGTCGTCCTGTCCTCTGCAGAAAAGCATCCCCAAAGAATGATGTTTCCACCTCCATGCTCCACTGTTGGGATCGCGTTCTTGGGGTTGTACTCATCCTTCTTCTTCCTCCAAATACGGCGAGTGGAGTTCAGACCAAAAATCTCTATTTTTGTCTCATCAGACCACATGACCTCCCATTCCTCCTCTGGATCATCCAGGTGGTCATTGGCAAACTTCAGACGGGCCTGGACATTCGCTGTCTTGAGCAGGGGGACCTTGCGTGCGCTGCAGGATTTATCCATGACGGCGTAGTGTGTTACTAATGGGTTTCTTTGAGACTGTGGTCCCAGCTCTCTTCAGGTCAGTGACCAGGTCCTGCCGTGTAGTTCTGGGCTGATCTCTCACCTTCCTCATGATCATTGATGCCCCACGAGGTGAGATCTTGCGTGGAGCTCCAGACCAAGGGTGATTGACCTTCATCTTGAACTTCTTCCATTTTCTAATAATTGAGCCAACAGTTGTTGCCTTCTCACCAAGCTGCTAGCCTATTGTCCTGTAGCCCATCCCAGCCTTGTACAGGGCTACAATTTTACCCCTGATGTCCTTGCACAGCTCTCTGGTCTTGGCCATTGTGGAGAGGTTGGAGTCTGTTTGAGTGTGTGGACAGGTGTCTTTTATACAGTTAACAAGTTCAAACAGGTGCAGTTAATACAAGTAATGAGTGGAGAGCTGGAATTCTTACTGGTTGGTAGGTGATCAAATACTTATGTCATGCAATAAAATGCAAATGAATGACTTTAAAATCATATAATGTGATTTTCTGGATTTTTCTGTCTCTCACAGTTGAAGTGTACCTATGATAAAAATTACAGACCTCTACATGCTTTGTAATAGGAAAACATGCAAAATTGGCAGTGTATCAAATAATTGTTCTCCCCACTGTACATATTTCTTAATCTATAACAGGAAGACATTTTATTTGCAATGTTCTGGTTTGGGTATAATCCATAATCTGATTTAATTAACCCTTATTTTGCAATGTGTTTTAGTCACCCATCTAGACTGCAAGACAAGATGATGCTCATGTCGCCAGACGAGTTTGAAGAGCTGGAACATTGGCTCCATTGATGTAGTGGAAGTCCTAAGAATATTGATACTGCTGTCGTAAATGCAATTTCCTCTCTGGCTCTTTACTGTGATATTCAGCATTAATATGTCAAGGGAAATATACACTCTTAGAAAAGGGTTCCAAATGGTTCTGTGGCTGTCCCCATAGGAGAACCCTTTTTGGTTCCAGGTAGAGCCATGTAAGGTTCCATGTAGAACCCTTTGTGGAAAGGGTTCTACATGCAACCCAAAAGGGTTGTACCTGGATCCAAAAGGGTTTTTATTTGGAACCAAAATGGGTTATTTTAAGGGTTCTCCAATGGGGACCGCAAAGAACCCTATTTGGTTCTAGATGGCACCCTTTTTTCTAAGAGTGTAGTATTATTTATAACAAAGCTATCTACGCAAAACAAAAAATATATACGCAAAGTAAATGTAAAGTGGGTCCCATGGTTCATGAGCTGAAATAATAAATAATTTTTCAGATTCACAAAGAGCTTATTTCTCTAAAATTATGAGCACATATTTGGTTACATCCCTGTTAGAGAGCATTTATCCTTAGCCAAGAGAATCCATCCGCCTGATAGGTGTGGCATATCAAAAAGCTGATTAAACAGCATGATCATTACACAGGTGCACAGGTGCTGTGGACAATAAAAGGCCACTCTAAAATGTGCAGTTTTGTCACCCAACACAATGCCTCAGATGTCTCAAGTTCTGATTGAGTGTGCAATTGGCATGCTGACTACAGGAACCAGAGCTGTTGACAGAGAATTTAATGTTAAGTTCTCTATCATAAGCTGACTCCAACGTCATTATAGAGAATTTGGTAGTATGTCAAACCAGCCTCAGAACCGCAGACAATTTGCAATTTGAAATCAGCCCTTGCTTTGACAGGAAGCCAGTGTAGGGAGGCTAGCACTGGAGTAATATGATACATTTCTTTGGTTCCAGTCAGGATTCTAGCAGCCGTATTTAGCACTAACTGAAGTTTATTTAGTGCTTTATCCGGGTAGCCGGAAAGTAGAGCATTGCAGTAGTCTAACCTAGAAGTGACAAAAGCATGGATTAATTTTTCTGCATCATTTTTGGACAGAAAGTTTCTGATTACGTAGATGGAAAAAAGCTGTCCTTGAAATGGTCTTGATATGTTCTTCAAAAGAGAGATCAGGGTCCAGAGTAACACCGAGGTCCTTCACAGTTTTATTTGAGACGATGGTACAACCATTAAGATTAATTGTCAGATTCAACAGAAGATCTCTTTGTTTCTTGGGACCTAGAACAAGCATCTCTGTTTTGTCCGAAATTAAAAGTAGAAAGTTTGCAGCCATCCACTTCCTTATGTCTGAAACACATGCTTCTAGCAAGGGCAATTTTGGGGCTTCACCATGTTTCATTGAAATGTACAGCTGTGTGTCATCCGCATAGCAGTGAAAGTTAACATTGTTTTCGAATAACATCCCCAAGAGGTAAAATATATAGTGAAAACAATAGTGGTCCCAAAACGGAACCTTGAGGAACACCGAAATTTACAGTTGATTTGTCAGAGGACAAACCATTCACAGAGACAAACTGATATCTTTCCGACAGATAAGATCTAAACCAGGACAGAACTTGTCCGTGTAGACCAATTTGGGTTTCCAATCTCTCCAAAAGAATGTGATCGATGGTATCAAAAGCAGCACTAAGGTCTAGGAGCACGAGGACAGATGCAATCATATAAGCATGATTTACATTACTCATTATTAACACTGGTTCCTGCATGTGACTGACGAGGCTTCTTCTCTCAAAGCTGGGAACTTGAAACTGAGATACTCCTTTTGGTTCCCAGAGCAATGTTCTGGGCGTACTGTCAATTGGTCTGAGGTCACAGTCATCTGCAAGAACCAAGATAGCCTTGAATTGTACATTTATTCTCACTTTCTCTGCAGACAGTACAATTTTCTCACAAGTTTTAAATATCTGAAATGATAAACTGGTGCTGTAAATAATCATGTACTCACTGCACTGGAAGCAATTCATACTTTGGTGTTAATTTGGTGATCATTTGAAAATTCCTGGAATGAATTAATGAAGATACCCAAGTCTTCACATGCCTAAATTCAAGAATATAGTGGGAGTAAAGGGAGATATCCATATTTAAAGTTCTTTATTTATTGTTTGATCATTGAAATAAATATATCTCCATTGCCTGCAACACACAGCTAAAGCAGATATACTTGAATGAAAACAAACTGATGACATCAGTATACACCTGTGGTACATTCAAAATAATTAGTTAATGTTGAAGTTGACCTGCACCTACACAGGGGAACAATAAACACTCATACGTACGAGGCTTCTTGTGCAACAGGGACTGGGGAGACAAAGTCAAGTCAAATCCAATGAAAGCAACACTGAACACTTGATGAGTTATTCAATATAAATATATATTCATCAAATCACAAGTAAGTTGCCTTAGGTACTTTTAGAACAATAGTGTAGGGCTTGAGATTTTGATGGCAATGTCCTCTGTCATTACCAGATTTGTAGTCGCTGTCCCTCCCATAGTCAATAACAAACAAATATACACACAGTTCTCACCAAAACAACCTGACTTTTCAAGTATACGCTTATACGTTTATTTTACACTTTTACACTCTGTTAAAACAATCAATATGCGTATCTGCATAAAAAGTGAACCATTAGTTATGTGTAGAATCTGCTTACATATAGGCCCATAAGGATAACTATTTTATCTCTACCCAAAAGAGGCATTTGGGTGAGCATGGCAAGATTTAAAGACCACCGTTGAGTTGTTCCAAACTAAAAACATTCATTAAAGTGTAATGCACTGTCTATAACTGAAGATAAAATCCATGTAAAACCAAATATCTGACAAATAAGTAAACTTGTGTGACAAGACATAATAGCAACACCATTGACACTGCTGTATCCATGAAGTGATAAATCAGTGATTTGAAGAGTTATGTTTTTCCCTAAAATTGGACTTAGGTGGGAACTGTCTGTAAAGAGCACATGGCTGCTGGTTGAATTATTTTGCTCCTGAGGCGGCTCACGTATAATATGCTTTTTAAAAAAGTTGCCAACTAGACTATTCAGGTGGAGCAAACGTACAGAAAAGCTTTGGCTGACACTTTTAAACAAATAACCCCCTTTCAACTCAAAAAATAAATAAAATAAGATTATAGAACAATCAAAAAATTATTTTGTTATTTTGGAGAAAAAGGTGCAAAAATGTCTAGCTATCAAATAGCAAACCAATAAAACTAAACTCATTCCACATAATGCCATACTTTCAATTCATATGAAGCTACTAGGCCTAAATCAAAAAGACCAGAGGTCTTAAACCATAGATAGCCTGTGGTCCCAGATCTGTCTGGCCTGTATAGCCAGTGCCATATACAGTCCAAACAGCTTTGCAACCAGGCTACCTAGATCTGTGAATGTGTGGAATAGTTTCACGCATTCTGCCTCATAAATAGTCCAACTTAAGCCTAATGCAGTGTGTGGACTTTGAAGGAAATTGGTAAAAGGTGTGCCAGTGAGAATCACTTCAGATTAAATAGTATTTACACTGAATCCATCTACCTCTGATATATTACTTTCAGGGATAAACACACGTTACATAAATGTACACGTTATCTTATGGATACGTTCAGGTTTTACACAATGTTGTACATAAAGATAAATGTTTTGTGCACTTAAATGTAGAAAATACATTACACATAGTGCTGACACACTGAGGGAGAGTTGCACAGTGAGCAGTATGACATAAAGCGAAGCGAAAGGAAACATCAACCCAAAAAACATCCGGGAAAAAGTCAAAGGTCAATATTTTTTTAAAACACATTGTCTTTTTTTTTTTATACTAGAAATACAATACTTTTATACAAAATCAACAATACAGTATTATCAACAGTATACGTGACCTACCACTGACGTGACAAAGGGACCACACACGGATAGTTAATGGGGACATAGAAATAGAATGACTGGAAAGGACCAAGCTGCTCAGATCACGTATATATAATTTCAATGGGAACGTCCGTTCTAGTTATTTTATTTCTATGGATATATATAAGAGTATTAGTTGGCTCATAGTAGGCCATCAATGTTCTTCTCTGATATCTCCTTCTCTTTGTCCTCAGTGGCACCCCCTGGTGGACTGTACTTGTTGTTGTAGTCCTGGAGCATGGTCACAACGTCGTGGTGTCCAAAGTGCACTGCCTCTTCCATCGGTGTGTTACCCCACCTTGATGGAACGGACAAGAGACATTGTAAACACTGCTCTTAAATGGACACGTTTTACATTAGCTACGTTTCCATCCAATTGGCGACAGATTTTCACTTGAATATTCTCAAATCTGCATAAATAAAGTGTGCACTTTCCCACCAGAAATGTGTTTCCATGCTTGTTGCAGATAAAAGGCTGTGCATGATGACGTAGTGGACATAAAAATAACTTTTGCTGTTACATGTACCGAATAAAAAAAAAACAAGATCAGTTTATTTGTCACATGCGCTGAATACTACAGGTGTAGACTTTACAGTGAAGTGCTTACTTACAAACCCTTAACAAAAATGCAGTTTAAAGAAAAATACTAAAAAATAAATAAAAGTAACAAATAATTAAAGAGCAGCAGTAAAATAACAATAGTGAGTCTATATACAGGGGGTCCCGGTACAGAGTCAATGTGCGGGGGTACCGGTGTCGAGGTAATATATACATGTACAGTCGAAGTCGGAAGTTTACATACACCTGGGCCAAATACATTTAAACTCCATTTTTCACAATTACTGACATTTAATCCTAGTAAAAATTCCCTGTTTTATGTCAGAATAACAGTAGAGAGAATTATTTTTTTTGGCTTTTATTTCTTTCATCACATTCCCAGTGGGTCAGAAGTTGACACACTCAATTTGTTTTTGGTAGCATTGCCTTTAAACTGTTTAACTTGGGTCAAGCGTTTCGGGTAGCCTTCCACAAGCTTCCCACAATAAGTTGTAACTGAGTCTTTGCACTTTTCGCACCAAAGTTCATTCATCTCTGGGAGACAGAATGCGTCTCCTTCCTGAGCGGTATGACGGCTGTGTGGTCCCATGGTGTTTATACTTGCGTACTATTGTTTGTACAGATGAACGTGGTACCTTCAGGTGTTTGGAAATTGCTCCCAAGGATGAACCAGACTTGTGGAGGTCTACAATGTTTATACATCCACAGGTACACCTCCAATTGACTCAAATGATGTCAATTAGCCTATCAAAAGCTTCTAAAGCCATGACATCATTGTCTGGAATTTTCCAAGCTGTTTAAAGGCACAGTCAACTTAGTGTATGTAAACTTCTGACCCACTGAAATTGTGATACAGTGAATTATAAGTCAAATAATCTGTCTGTAAACAATTATTGGTAAACTTACTTGTCATGCACAAAGTAGATGTCCTAACCAACTTGCCAAAACTAGTTTCTTAACAAGTAATTTGTGGAGTGGTTGAAAAACGAGTTTTAATGACTCCAACCTAAGAGTATGTAAACTTCTGACTTCAACTGTAGGTCATGCTCATCACCATGCACTTTTACCACCCTGTGAAGTTCATCAGAACTTATTTCACCTGTAGCCTAATAACCTGCTTTCCCAAGTTGTGGTGGGAGGACCACACAACATATCATTGTGTGACTCCAAGTTTACTTTGATATGATGGTTATTATATCAATATTTACGCATAATAGGCGTTTCCATCACCATTACTTACATAATACATTTTACAGACAAATATCCAATCACGCCTAGCGAATTAGGTTTGTAGACATTTGGAAAGTTTTTACTGACAAATTTGCTGTTGTTTTCATTCGGCCTGTCGTGACATTTCTTATCCAACATGTACTTTACTCTCAAAGTGGGATGGAAAACTGGTTACAGACACTGGTTGAACATATGTCTCCTTGTCCATTGGATCTTGGCTACATTGACAGACACTGGGTGGTCTCGGAGGCCATTGAATCTAAGCTCACCTGTCTTTGGGAACAGGGTTGACCCTGCATGCCTCCAACAGGAACTTGACCACCTCCACATGTCCCTCTGCTGCAGCCACATGGAGGGCTGTCCTGGAGTCATAGTCCCTCTGCTCCATGTCCATGGAAGACAGAGCAAACCTGGACACATTCCCCAGAAGGACAGTGATGAGTACTGTACGGCAGCCAAAATAACACACACACCACGTCTAGTCCCCAGGAAACCTTACAAGGTCTCTGTCTGACACAGCGACAGACTTGGAATTTACTCTCCAAAGATGTTAAAACATGACATATTTCCTTTCATGGCTTATTTTCAAGGCCTTGTTGGCCAACATGGAGATAATGCAGTGCTTGTGTACCTCCTCAGTGCAGACACATCGCCAGTGTACGCAGCAAACAGAAGATTGATGACCGACTTCACCTGAAAGACAACAGAGAGGCAGTTTGCATGTCAACCCCTTTCCTTTAGCACTATCAGTATCTTCCAGTGGATGGCACTGTTGCTTTAAAAAACACAGCCTTTTCATGGGACTACATGTACATGAAGGCACCTTGGTGAACGTAGGGAAGTAGAAAAAGAGAGCAGAAGGAGAGAGAGGCTCCCAGTTAAACTCGACTCACCCTCTGGTCTCCGCCCTCCCTGCGAGGATCCAGCTTCTTGACAAAGTGCTTCAGGTTGTCGTAGTTGTGGAAGTTGCAAAGGGACACCAGATCCTGGAACCAGAGCAAATCCCTGTCAGGCTTTCTGCTGGTTTTCTAATCATCAAATCAATCAGATCAGTGACAGAGAGACAACAGAGTGAAAACCAGTTTCTCGTACCGTGCAGAACTGGATTCCTCGTACACTGTTACCCAGCTTGTCCAGTGGAGGGGACCAGCACATGATACCCATGACGTTGGGCACCACCAGCAGGATGCCCCCTGCCACGCCCGACTTAGCTGGAAGTCCAACCTGCCAGACAGCATAGAGGAAGAGGTTAACAGGGAGCGCAGACCACGGTGTCGAAACAGATCAGTGTAAATGAACAGCAGTGGATGGACAAACATCACGGAGTGGAAGATCTACTGCAGTGTAACGTGTAATGTTTAAATGGAGGTAGATTGGAGACACGGTGGGAACAACGGCAAAGAGCAGCAGGCCAAACAGACCGTAGGAAACAATGCTAAACTGGGGTACATGATCCCTGTCAAATCAACAAATACAAGTCTTGTGGGAAGGAACTTGGGAGACTCACGTGGAAAGCGAACTGTCCCGAGAAGTCGTACATGCCGCAGGAGTGCATGAGGCTCAGGGTGTTCCGTACCGCCTCTGGGCCCAGCACGCGCTCGCCTGTGATTGGACAGAAGCCGCCATTGGCCAGGGTGGCCGCCATGACGCTAGCGCTTTCACAGGTCACCTCGATGGAGCACAGCTAGAGAAGAATAGAAAACTTGTAATATACCATCGGGAGTAACAGCTAACGGAGACAGAAAAACACAAACAGGATGTTTCTCCACTAAGCCCATTGAAATGATACAGCTTCAAACTTGAACCATGTTCAGAAAAAAATGCTCACTCGATGTCTATGTATTTGGATGACTCACCACTCACCAGAGCTGCAGTTAGTTTCAGAATGGGTGGCAAGGAATGTTAGTCTTAAATATTTCAAAAACTAAAAGCATTGTATTTGGGGCAAATCATTCACTAAACCTCAACTAAATCTTTTAATGAATAATGTGGAAATTGAGCAGGTTGAGGTGACTAAATTCCCTGGAGTAACCCTGGATTGTAATTCTGTCATGGTCCAAACATGTTGATACAACAGCAGCTAAATCTGTCCTTAATAAAGCTCTGCCTTCTTAACAACACAGGTCCTAGTTCTGTTGCACCTGGCTCAGAACAGGGAGGCACGGCTGGCCTTTTAAATGTGCACAGAGAGCTAACAACAATAATCCGCCTGTAAATCTCTCATGGCTCAAAGTGGTGGAGAGATTGACTTCATCATTACATCATTACATCATTAAGAAGTGCTGACAAGATGAAGGCACCGAGCTGTCTGTTTAAACGACTAGCACACAGCTCGGACACCCATGCATACCCCACAAGACACGCCACCAGAGGTCTCTTCACAGTCCAAGTCTAGAACACACTATGGGAGGTGCACAGTACTACATGGAACCCTATTCCACATCAGGTAACTGATGAAAGCAGTAGAATCAGAAAAAACATTTTAAAAACACCTTATGGAACAGTAGGGACTGTGAAGAGAATGATATGGGCAGCGACCATGTAACGCTTTTATAACATACAGAAGAAGTGCACTGGTTAAAAGGGGCAAAGTATTGACACATTTTTTAAAATTGAGAGACGAGCTTAAAGTTTTCTTTACTGACCAGAATTTTCACTTGTCTGACCGCTTGCATGATGAGTTTCTCACAGGACTGGCCTACCTGGGTGATGGTTTTTATCGCCTGAATGATCTGAATCTAGGATTACAGGGACTCCGCAACTATATTCAATGTGCGGGACAAAATTGAGGCTATGATTCAGAAGTTGGAGCTATTCTCTGTCTATTATCTGTGTGTGCAAATGAACTCAAGCTTACAGACAATGTCAAATGTGATATAGCAAAGCACCTGAGTGAGTTGGGTGCGCAATTACGCAGGTACTTTCCCGAAACGGATGATCCTGCGACCAGTCCACATACCGATATCTGAACAAGAGAGCCTCATCGAAATTGCAAGAAGCGGTTCTGTGAAAATGGAATTTAAATCAGGAGCCACTGCCAGATTTCTGGATGGGGCTGCGCTCAGAGGATCCTGCCTTGGCAAATCATGCTGTTAAGACACTGATGCCCTTTGCAACCACGTACCTATGTGAGAGTGGATTCTCAACCCTCACTAGAATGACAACGAAATACAGGCACAGACTGCGTGTGGAAAAGGGTTGAAGACTGATACTCTATCCAATAGAACCCAACATTGTAGAGTTATGTGCATCCGTACAAGCACACCTTCCTCATTAACCTGTGGTGAGTTATTCTCAATTTTCGATGAACAAAAGGTTTTATATGTAAGATGGTTAAATAAAGAGCAAAATTATTGATCATTATTATATTATTACTTGTGCCCAGGTCCTATAAGAGCTCTTTGTCACAACCCGGCACGTGGGAAGTGACAAACTCACACTCATTCTTATGTTTAATAAATGTATCGTATAGTGTGTGTGTGTGTGGCAGGCTTACAAAGATGGCAAAAAAACAACATTTGAGAGTGCGCTGACCCTGGTGCTAGAGAGGGTACGCAGCTGGAGGTTGAATGTTTGAAGGGGTACGGGGCTATAAAAAGTTTGGGAACCACTGCCTTAATGTGTTTGGACCCCAGGAGGAGTAGCTGCTGCCAAATACAAATACTCACCTGGAAGTAGAGGTCTAAAATGGAGGTCATGTCTGTCCCCTCTGGAAAGCACTAAGAAAGAAACAGTGGTTTGATTTGACATTCAGACAATGCCTTGTAAATGCCTAATTAAAAATGTCTACATGATTGATGTAAAATGTGTGTGCTTGTTTCAGCCGTCACCAACCTTCTTCTCCTTAAGGTAGTAGCCGATAGCAAAGTTACGATCTCCAGACTCCCTCTCTGACTGGAATCTGGGTGCAGAGAGCAGGAACATTCAGGAGTCTTCTTTCAACTAAGTAAAATTCCAATTTGGTTCCAATTCTACTACAAAAACCAGTAAAGCTTATAGTGTTGTTTGACATCGCTGCAGGAAGTGGGTTAGGGTTGCAAAAAATAACGGCTATATCGGTCTGCTAATACAGGACTAGTGAAGGCCCAGTGCAATTTTGTGAACTGTATAAAAAAGAAAATCCAGACTTTTTTAGGGGTTGCTGCAGCACCCTCAGTACCCCTGCTTCCCGCGGCTATGGTTTTTGATGTTGTTGAGATCCAGATTGATCTCTATGGTTGTTGTTTTTGTGGTGTTATTCTAAAGCAGAATAAAGTACTAACTTGAAAGTTATTATCATACTAGAAATGCTAGTGATGAAAACAACACGGACGAATACTAAGGCACCTGGCCAATGGTGGTGAGCCAAGGTGCTGAACCAAACCACAACCCCAGTTCTTCCCCTTGAGAACTCACGTGGCATTGCTGAAACCCACATACTCGTTTCCTGCCAGCTTGTTCATGAAGTTCATGACCTGCAATACAAAGTCCAAAAGGTCACAAAGTACACCCATCATTACAAAGATGATCATCCCAAACAGTCAGCCATCATTACAAAGATGTAGGGCTAAACATAAAAGAACTGGGTAGCGTTACTTACATAATCAAATTTCTCAGCATTGCTTGCCCCTTGCTAAAAGAGAAACAGAAGATCACATCAGTATGAATGACTACATACTGTATATCAAATTAGATATACAGGAAATTGTATATTGCCTAGCTAGTGGGAATACTTTATGACAAATTCAAATGATTCCTAGATCAAATTACCAATATCATTACAAAATCTAGCAATAATCATTCTAAAAATAAAAAAAAGTATGTACCCTAAAGAAATAAGTTTAGTCCTAATATTACAAATATTTAGGATTACTGGGCAACTAGCTAGTTGGAGATGAAATGAATCACTAATTAAAGAGTTAAGGGTTTTCAAATGAGAAAATAATCTACCAAAATACAATCAGCAAAACAATGTGTAGGCCATTCTACCAGACTGTTATGGGGATAAAACACACCACAGGTAAATGCAATTCCTTATATCTGCAATACTACATAGACAGGTATATGTGAACTTAATATGTAGTAGTGTAAGTAGCCTTTGTACTGTAGGGGTCTGAGTGTCTGTTGGAAGTTAGTGATGTGATGCTAGTGTGTGGCTAATCCTGTGTGTAGAAAGGTTATGGATCTATATGTGCAGATTAATTAGTGATGTCCTCACTTAATATTGTAGAACACACTGACTTCTGGGATGTGTAGTGTGAGCTGAGGAGGTACTACAGAAACGAAACGTTACATTTAACTCTAATAATACAAATAGTGCAAATAAACCAGTTAAATACATTCAAAGAAATAAAACACAAATAATCAATCCTCTAAAAACAATGGTATGTTTGTACAATCAGGATTTTGAAAAACATTTTTTTTGCCTTTCTGTTTATTTGATTTGTAAACCAGGTAAAATGCAGGTGACAAATAGCAACTACTAAAACTGTAGCATATTATAACAAATCCAGATGTTGTTCAATAGGGAGAATAATTTAAGTAAAACAATTACCAACGTCATTGACCTGTGGCAGTGGTCATAATTTCCCACAGATCTTAATGCTGTAAAATATGCAACAACAAATAAACCACAAACGAGGCTTCAAAAATACATTACAATTTTCCCATAGTTTAGTCCCAGATTTACCATACAGGAACCACATTTTGAGAGAAGGATCTGGTCTATATTACTAGAATATATGGTCTATATTACTAGAATATAGACCAGACCATATTAGAATATAGGGGCATCCAATCAGTGGATTGATTATTGAGCCCACCGTTAGCAACCTTTACAGTGATTGGTTTAAGGTTATAATGAAGATTTAAGCAGAAAGATACCACATCATTACCCTGTCAAGTCAAACGACTGCCATCCAAATAACCAAATTACTAATAGGCTACAGATGTAGGATCTTAATTTATCACTCATTGCAGGAAAAATGCAAACTTGTATTGTATTAACAGTTTCTAATTTCCACTTTAAAACGTCAAGACTTGATTTGCCCTAACGAAAAATATATAAACCCCTACAAAAAATGTCAATTATAATTCACATAATAATTCACATTTCCTATTGCTGCAGGATTATTTCCCTGCTGTAGCAAACCGGCTCAAATTACGTTCCTACATATGTATATCACTAGGTGTAATATTTAGTGTACTGTACTATGTACCATAGTGTACAGTATGATACAAGTAACAAAAACATACATTTGTTAACATTAATTACTATAGAGTCGTTATTCCTTATAGGTGTTACTCCTATAAACTCTTAAGACAGGATAATCATACGGCACCTTTCCATTAGAGTTCAACCCCAAATCAAACCAGACAGGAAAACGCAAGGCTTCATTCGGTAACTTGGCTTGGTTGTGGTTGAGATTGATGAGTAGCCAGGCCTCATCTATCTGGGTCCGTATGCCATGTTACGTTGAAATATGGATATAAGTGCTAGTCTTGTTTTGAAGGTGATAATGTACTGCCTGTCTTCATCTAAGACAGACCGTTATAGATATGGGCTTTGGCTACATACAGTAAGCGAAAAGGCATCTGCAGTAGGTTGCAGCCACTAATTATTGGAGATGAAACCTAATTTCTGCAGAGAATGAAGTATTATGTCTCTGAAGACATTGAAGGTGAAAGAGAAGTCATTTGGAGAGAGTTTGTATCATTAGTTTATGGTATGTGATTGTTGAGAGTTTAGTATGAAACAAGCGCAGTTCCTCGCGTTGATATGATCAATGGGCTGGTGGTGGGTTATGTAGTAACAACACTACAGAAGACTTATGCACACAACATACATGTACGTGTCCCCTCTTGGTTCTAGTCTTCAGCGAGGCACCTACAATGCATGGGAGGCGAATGTGTTTTACCCTACAATATCTCATAATAAACACACAGATAATTCATCACAGTTTCAGCAGCAGAGGGTGCACTGCTCCCATACAGTAAGCTATTATTTTTTTTGTTTCGTGGTATCCAATTGGTAGTTACAGTATTGTCTCATCACTGCAACTCCCTTATGGACTCGGGAGAGGCGAAGGTCGAGAGCCGTGATTCCTCCGAAACACAACCCAACCAAGCCGCACTGCTTCTTGACACAATGCCCACTTAACCCGGAAGCCAGCCGCACAAATGTGTCGGAGGAAACACCGTGCACCTGGTGACCATGTCAGCATGCACTGCGCCCGGCCCGCCACAGGAATCACTAGTGCATGATGGGACAAGGACATCCCTGCCGGCCAAATCCTTCCCTAACGCAGACGACGCCGGGCCAATTGTGCGCCGCCCCGTGGGTCTCCCAGTCGCGGCCGGCTGCGACAGAGCCTGGACTCAAACCCAGAGTCTCTAGTGGCACAGCTAGCACTGCGATGCAGTGCCTTAGACCACTGCACCACTCGGGATGCCCAGTAAGCTATTTCTAACAGCACTTCCTGACTAATAGCCAATAGCAAAGATATTCTACTCCTCTCAGCCAATAGCCAGCCAGCTTGGCTTTGCCTCTACCTGGTCAAAGACATAAGATTTAAGCAGGTGACAGATGCACAGAAACACACCCACATATTGATCTTTCATTCATATACCAAAGCAGTTTTACCCATGATTAAATGTATTTCTTTATCTATATGGCTGGGCTGGTTAGACCAATCAGAGGCCCGTTGCCTGACACGCTAGCGCTGTCTCACACAAACTCAGCCTTGTGTGTACTGCATGGGCTATGTGCATAACTGAGAGGCAGGCGGATCACTGATGCTTTCACCAAACAAATCCCCTTTCAGCGGGATGATCTATAGTCTTAATCTCTCCATATACAATACAGTGCAAGCTGGTAATCTGGCTAAAGCAATGAAGTCCTCCCTGTCATTTAATTTATTTCAAATGTAATTCAATACAACTTTGTCACTCAGAAGGTAACGAGGTACGTATAGAATTGACCTGATGTTTTATGTAGCCTACTATTGGTACAACTACTCACTGTACTGAACCAAAGGCATGGTTCGACGTTTCTTTTTTAAACAAATGTCCCCCCCCAAAAAAAAATAAAAATAATACATTATTATTATCTGAAATTCAAATGTTATTTACCTTTAGGAGGGACGTGCACACAATCGCACCGGCGTTAACCATAGGGTTATGTGGTTTATCTGTGGAAATCAGTGTGTTACATTATAACATGTCTGCAAATGCAGAGGACAGAGTACACGTTCACACACAGCAAGGTCACAGTTTCTGCACAATCACCACACAACACATTCAATGTTAGAAGCAAATATGCCCAAAGATCATGTAACTTTGAACTTGAAGTGAGGAAATGAGCAGAACAACAAATCAGGTGGATAATGAATGAATGCTGATGGGACCACGGCTGCCTTTTGTATTCTAGAGACCATACTAGTGATATTGAGGAACACAGCCATGAACACACAGCTCAGTACTGGCTGTACTGTAGGTCTGTTGTGTTACGCCACTTCCTCTTCCCTTCCCCTAAACCCCTTTAATCTTCTTATGCAATCCCACACAAAAGAGAGAGGGAAAAAAAAAAAAAACATTCCTACCACTGCTAGCAGGTTGCCTAAACTGATTAGATAACATGGCCAACAACCAAAACCGACCTGGGATTTACTGAAACCCTGTACTAAACCCGAGTCACAATCTACAGAGCTCAGACAGCATCCTTTACCAAACCAACACAGCATTCGGAGCAATGAGTTTACATTGCCTTGATTTCATTGGAAACTCGTGCTCGATTTGAGAGCGCTTGACAAACTGCTGCTCTCCATACAGCTCCTGTACGCGCTTCATACTCGAAGCTGACATCAACAGAAGGCGACGCATTGACACTGTTCACTGCCAGCACAGTTGTTATTGCATTTGTTTCGTTGATGAGACGGAGGAGAGGATCCTCCAACGTCGCGGTAAAAATAATAATCACATTGCATACGATGTCCGAGGGAATAAAACAGTGTCCGTTGTTGTAATATAGCAAACGGACGTGGCCGTTTCACAGAGTACGGATTCCAGCTTTAAAACCTAGGATCTTATCAAAGACATGATACATGAGGTTGGTGTTCTTCTCCAGGTCTACGTAGACTATTGCAGATTTGAGTAGAGCGTATGGACATTGAGAGCCGATGTACTGATTCTATCCGGCTGCACCAACACCTCTCATTAAGATTACATAACACTACCATGGCAACAGACTGCACCACAGGCCGGATCACCTTGCATTGAATCACATGACAACCCACCCAGAGGGACTACTTTCTCTCAATCAACCCGGACAACTGCCTTGTCCAATGTCTTTTCACAGGGTATGCTATAGGTTTGGAGTAAAATAGGACCACCTCAGCAACACTGCATTGTGACGAACACCTCTGTTATCAGTTCTGCGTGTGAAATGAACAGCCACACAGCGAGCCGTGGAGCTCCAGACAGACTGGTGCTGCCTGCGACCATAGAATTACAGAATCTCATTCTGAAGCTCTGTCGGTTGTATGACACCCGGCCACTCTAGTATTTTATATCTCTACACGTGCGACCCTCACCTTCCTCGTTGAGGAATAGTTTGTTGAAGCGCAGGCCGCTGGGCTCTTTGCCAATGAAACGGTGCACATACTCTGTCCCGTGGTCGTGCACGGCGATGGCGTACTTCAGCGGCTTTACACACGACTGCAGGCAGAACGGGACTTTGGTGTCACCCGCTGTGTGTCTAAAGAAGGGATAGAGAGAGAGAGGAGGGGATGGGGAGAGAGAGAGGAAGGGATGGAGAGAGAGAGAGGAAGGGATGGAGAGAGGGGATGAGTGGGGGGAGAGAACCAGGAGCTAAAGGCAATAAGCAAAGGCAAATTTGAACAATATGAATGAATGTCTCATTATGTGGGGTAACTAATTAGCTACTTTACCATGTGTGACTTTGTCATTGGTATGGACAGTGTCACAATGCTGCTGTGAGCAGTTTGACAGGAACACTATACGTCAGTACAGTTAACTGTAGAAATAGAAATGTGGGCTGCTACGTGTTTACTGCATGTTAAACATGACTATAGCTGCTGTACCTTTGTCCATCCACAGTGCATATGGACACGGCCCAGAGGTCCGGGCTGAACCTGGCCAGCTGGGGAATGTAGTCAGCCACCTACGCAACAAAACAAAAGGCAACATAACAACACTTCCCATTCTCCATGGGCATTTAATCAGGAAATGATCATCACCACCATGTCGTCTCACTGACCCTGGGGCCTCTCCCTCACCCACCTGTCCCCCTCCCAGGTTTTTGGCATTCTCATAGAGCGCGTCGATTTCGGAGGCGAAGGACACAAAGTCGGGGATAACAAACTTCTTCCTGAAGGCCTGGGTGAGCAGCACGATGTTGCTCTGGACACACCTGGGAGAGAAAAGGTGACAGTGGTCTTTATCTTAGGTACCAGAGTCACCTTATGACTAGTGTAACACATGGGAGTCCTGTGTGCTTCAGTTGGTAGAGCATGGCACTTGCAATGCCAGGGTCAAGGGTTCAATACCTCTCCCTGCTACTGGAAACCAGATATCCCATAAGAAACTCTATGCATGCAAGTCGCTTTGGATCAAAGCGTCTGCTAAATGGAATATATTACTACATTGTTATTGTACACATGATACAGGGAATAGATAACTGTGAGGAATTAGCTCATAGATTTGTATAAGATGTTATATGACATGAGATATCTATTTACCCTGTCCTCTCCCTGCTACTGTATGAAATCAGATATCTATTTACCCTGTCATCTCCCTGCTACTGTATGAAATCAGATATCTATTTACCCTGTCCTCTCCCTGCTACTGTATGAAATCAGATATCTATTTACCCTGTCCTCTCCCTGCTACTGTATGAAATCAGATATCCCTGTCCTCTCCCTGCTATTTACCCTGTCATCTCCCTGCTACTGTATGAAATCAGATATCTATTTACCCTGTCCTCTCCCTGCTAGATAAATCAGATATCTATTTACCCTGTCCTCTCCCTGCTACTGTATGAAATCAGATATCTATTTACCCTGTCCTGCTACTGTATGAAATCTCCCTGTCCTGCTGCTACTGTATGAAATCAGATATCTATTTACCCTGTCCTCTCCCTGTCTACTGTATGAAATCAGATATCTATTTACCCTGTCCTCTCCCTGCTACTGTATGAAATCATTAGATATCTATTTTTACCCTGTCCTCTCCCTGCTACTGTATGAAATCAGATATCTATTTACCCTGTCCTCTCCCTGCTACTGTATGAAATCAGATATCTATTTACCCTGTCCTCTCCCTGCTACTGTATGAAATCAGATATCTATTTACCCTGTCCTCTCCCTGCTACTGTATGAAATCAGATATCTATTTACCCTGTCCTCTCCCTGCTACTGTATGAAACCAGATATCTATTTACCCTGTCCTCCCTGCTACTGTATATGAAATTAGATATCTATTTACTCCTCTCCCTGCTACTGTATGAAATCAGATATCTATTTACCCTGTCCTCTCCCTGCTACTGTATGAAATCAGATATCTTTACCCTGTCCTCTCCCTGCTACTGTATCAGAGATATCTATTTACCCTGTCCTCTCCCTGCTACTGTCCTCTCCCTGCTACTGTATGAAATCAGATATCTATTTACCCTGTCCTCTCCCTGCTACTGTATGAAATCAGATATCTATTTACCCTGTCCTCTCCTGCTACTGTATGAAATCTACTGTATGTATGAAATCAGATATCTATTTACCCTGTCCTCTCCCTGCTACTGTATGAAATCAGATATCTATTTACCCTGTCCTCTCCCTGCTACTGTATGAAATCAGATATCTATTTACCCTGTCCTCTCCCTGCTACTGTATGAAATCAGATATCTATTTACCCTGTCCTCTCCCTGCTACTGTATGAAATCAGATATCTATTTACCCTGTCCTCTCCCTGCTACTGTTATGACATATCCTTCCCTGCCTGTATGAAATCAGATATCTATTTACCCTGTCCTCTCCCTGCTACTGTATGAAATCAGATATCTATTTACCCTGTCCTCTCCCTGTACTGTATGAAATCAGATATCTCCCTGTCCTGCTACTGTATGAAAGATATCTATTTACCCTGTCCTCTCCCTGCTACTGTATGAAATCAGATATCTATTTACCCTGTCCTCTCCCTGCTACTGTATGCCATTAGATATCTTTTTACCCTGTCCTCTCCCTGCTACTGTATGAAATCAGATATCTATTTACCCTGTCCTCTCCCTGCTACTGTATGAAATCAGATATCTATTTACCCTGTCCTCTCCCTGCTACTGTATGAAATCAGATATCTATTTACCCTGTCCTCTCCCTGCTACTGTATGAAATCAGATATCTATTTACCCTGTCCTCTCCCTGCTACTGTATGAAATCAGATATCTATTTACCCTGTCCTCTCCCTGCTACTGTATGAAATCAGATATCTATTTACCCTGTCCTCTCCCTGCTACTGTATGAAATCAGATATCTATTTACCCTGTCCTCTCCCTGCTACTGTATGAAATCAGATATCTATTTACCCTGTCCTCTCCCTGCTACTGTATGCAATTAGATATCTTTTTACCCTGTCCTCTCCCTGCTACTGTATGAAATCAGATATCTATTTACCCTGTCCTCTCCCTACTGTATGAAATACTGTCCTCTCCTGCTATGAAATCAGATATCTATTTACCCTGTCCTTTCCCTGCTATTTACCCTGTCCCTGTCCCTGCTACTGTATGAAATCAGATATCTATTTACCCTGTCTGTATGAAACTCTCCCTGTCTGCTACTGTATGAAATCAGATATCTATTTACCCTGTCCTCTCCCTGCTACTGTATGAAATCAGATATCTATTTACCCTGTCCTCTCCCTGCTACTGTATGAAATCAGATATCTATTTACCCTGTCCTCTCCCTGCTACTGTATGCGCCCACTGCTGTGTTTACTGTATAGGCTTCTCTTGCCTATAAATCGTTGCCTCCTAGATGGCTTTCAGTCAAAGCTAGTGCAGCTCCTCCTAGCATGTTTGTGTAGCTCCTAGTGTGTTGTCTTATGATCTGTATCCTGCAGGGTGGCTTGCCTACAGAGTGCTTTCTCAAACGGTCACTGGGCTATGTGTGCTGTCACATGGTATGTCCTAGGGTTGTAAACAGGAACACTCTTTTTGAAGCAAATATCAGCTGATCTGGAAAGGACAGTTCTTGTGATCATAGAGATGAGTCTCTTGACAAAAATCGCCATTGACTATTTTTGTAAAAAAGGACATGTTCAAATGAATGGGATTGATATGACCTTGACAATCTGAAAGGACTTGACTATAACATGCTTCCTTATAAAAGCCTGAAATATTATGAATAATTAATGACTTGAAATGCATTGAGCAAATACTTCTAAGGAATCTGAATAATTTATGGCCTACATTGACTGTGTTCAAATAAAGGAGGCACAAAAATGACTAAATGATGACCGGTGCTTGATATATCAAATGACCACTAAAGACTTCTATTCTAGGTCTAATGTCTAGAGTGGTGTGGAACTAGAAGCAACTTGTTATAGAACCCAGCTCTAGTGTCTTACTTCTTGAAGTAGTCTTGATAAACAGTACTTCTAGCATCTGTTCTACATCCCAGTTCTAGACTGTCTTTCTTCTTGAAGTAGGCTTGATAAACATTACTTCTAGCGTCTGTTCTACATCCCAGTTCTAGACTGGACTTACTTCTTGAAGAGGTGTCGGTCCAGGTTTCCGTCTGACGTGGTCTTCATGATGACTTTCAGGTTCTCCATACATTCCTTCAGCCGGGGGTCTCCGGTCCGAAGCCCTGTGGCTTTCAGCGCCTGCAGAAAGTATAGCTCTTGTCAGGGGGCTGACGGGTATCATGTTTATTACATGTTTACAACACGTTTATTCTGTTTGTCATGCTTATAACAAGTTTATAACTTGGCAATTGACCGGAATAGTACGCTATATTTCTAAAGGGATCCAATGTAAATGTCAAGACTAATAAGGCCTATTGAATAAACTGCTCTTCCATGCCAGATAGAGGGAGATCAACATTTCACCATAGAAATAGAATGAATTCTAATCTGACAAGAATCTAATTCTATAAATGTCACCCCAAGCAAGGGGCCACACATGAGTGAGCTATTGCTTCCTGGTACAGGCAGCGTAGTAACAAGCCTTATATTCAGATATACAGTATAAGACTGTGGCAGTAATCATGACACAGCAGGCACCATTGCTATACTACCATCCAGCTGGCTCAACCATGTGGCTGCCTGGTTGGCTCTTGCCTGACACTCACTGTGGTGAATTTGTGAGCCGGGATTTTTTCAGCGCCCCCGGCAATGGTGTAGAAGAGCAAATCCTCCAGACTGGGCAGGATGCCTGCCTTCCTTCTCCTGGGACACACCACACACACACACACACACACACACACACACACACACACACACACACACACACACACACACACACACACACAGTCAGGAAAGGCCAGGGTTCTCTAAAGGCAATGGGGAACTGCAGCAGGGGGCCGGGATTAACTAGCTATAATACTGTAGAGGAGAGGTGGTGAGTATTTCACGTTACGGCCCCGGCTTTAAGGAAAGGGTTTGAACACTGCTCCCAAAACACCAGTCAGATAGTTCAAGGAGAGTTTGGAGAATTTTTCTCGACAATATCTTGTTGGCATGGCTCTTCAATCAGAATTAAGGTCGACTTTGTTGGTTTTATGTCAATTTAAATACATGCATATCAGTTACAAATTATAGTGTCAAGTTTTAGCTAATGCCCGGGGGCTTTGAGTGAGTCATTAGCCTATTTACAGACTGGTATTATGCATAGCAGCTCCAAATCTGTTCCACTCACTCTGGGAGAGGAGAGTTAGTACAGTATGTTAGAGGTAGATAGATAGGTGGAATACTGTAGTTAGGCCTAAACGAGGAGTATGTATTCCATCATGATTCACCATACACCAAATAGGATCTCTGAGGGAGGAGGGTGGCAGCTCAGGCTAAGTCAGTCCCGCAATGCATCATGGGACAGACAGGCAATAGAGCTATAGTAACCCAGCTCCGTAGCCTGCCCTAGCGATGAAGACATCACAACGTTTTGAAAACTGATAAGAGGTAGAGGGTCAAATCCCCTCATCAGCTACCCAGGAATGACTCAGACTCCGGACACTGCATATCTTTCAGTTTGTTGTTGTTTAATAGGATCTCTTCCAGTTTGGAGATTTTTTAAGCCGCATTCGTTTGTTTTGAGTCCTATTCTTGAATGATTATGATCCTTTATCATTTCCATGTCAAATGTTTTGACAAGGCCTATTTGATTGTGGTCCTCGGTCCATTTCTGGAGTCATTTCTGGATTGCTGATGCCTGCCGGGGAGGAACGCGAGAACAAACGGTCGGTGGGACGGCTGGGGAAGCCAAGCGCAGTCGCTTGTAGAGGCTGAGCACATTTCGAGGTAGAGAATTGAAGAGAGAGCACTCAGCAGCAGCAAGGCTTAGCCTGGAAAAACTACAGTACATCTACATGAGAACAAATACTGTATATAAATTGAGACATATACTTACACACCAAGGCAAAGCAAGCCGATCAAATGAAAAAAAAGGAGAGAAAATATGCAGAGTAAGTGAGTGGCATTAGAACAAACTCAGTGACAATGTGCATCATCATCATCAAGCAGATAGGCTTACTGATAAGACACACAGATTCATGGATTAACAAACACATTCAATATTTAGGACGCATCCAAAACTGCACAACACCAGTGAAAACCATGGCACGGCAGAACCTGAAGAAAAATCATTATTCCCTTCCAGAAAAGCACACTGTAAAACAAAACAGCACCCTCTCTGCTTCATGTCTCCAAGCCCTTGCCCCAGGATAATAGGAAGTCCACCCAGACAGGCTATTAGCAGGTGTGAAGCATCTGGACTGGTGCTGATGATGCTCCGTTAATTAACTCTCACCCAGCCTTAGCTGGCCTTCCTCCCTCCCCTCTCTTCCCCTTCCACTGCCTCGACCTCCCTGCAGCTTTGTGAGGTCAACTGTGTGCAGCATGTAGAGTGTGTGCCTCATCAGAAGGACTGCGCGGATCCCACCACATAGCCTAGCCCTCAGCCTCCAACAGCACACTGCCTGCCCCACTTTCGGGTCTGTCCTGCAAAGAGAGAGCTTGGTATCCCTGGCCATATTTTCTGGAGACCAGAGGCTACGACTTGGTGTCACTGATCCTCATTACTACTTGGGAAGTCTGCCAAGCCTAGCCCTACAGTCAGTGTGTTACATCTCCTGTGCTATTTATATACACTGGAGTTCAAGGCAGCGTGACTACTTGAACTGTGACCAAATGAAATGAACAATCTGTGCAAAAGACAATTCTTGAATTAACGTGTGACAGTAATAACATGGTCATAGACGCTAAATGCTTGCAACTTCAAGGCAGCGCTCTGATGAATACGTTTGCGCCCGACACAAACATTAACCGACTTGATGGAGTCATTTTTGGCTACCATTTTTATTCGACCCAATTCATCACAGCCTGGTTTCACTACCTCCAAGATGTCACTGGTGAATTGGTCCGAAGTGCATTGATCATCGTCTGTTGACAGGAGGGAACCACAAAAATCAATCTGAGTCAGGGCAGAGTCTGAAGGACTCAATCTCCATTCACTAACAATATGCTGCAGCTGCACACGCTAACACAATGCAACCCAGGGCAAAACCAGAAAAGGAAAAACCTTTAAATTGACCAGACTGTGCATTGATAATTCTGCTATAGGCCTACCTAGGCTACCTTCCAGCAGAGGACCCATTTGGACTGACTAGGCCTAATGTTTGTGTATCTGTGATTGAACCTACCCTGATGGAGGATGTTGTTGTTGTCAATAATGTACTACAGCTGGTTTGACAACAGCTAAAGCAAATTGACTATGGATAAAACAAGTTAAGCTATGGGCAATGAGGCATATCATTACCAGTAGATGCATTTGTTTTCTGTGAAAAAGCAAACTGACTGGATGTGACAGAGAGAGCGAGCCTATTCCTGGTGGCATTAATAGCCTAGGTCGACTCTACACCTGTCTGCAGTAAAATGCATGAGTGAACTCAGGAGTTCCTGGCCCCATTATCGAGTGATTATTTTGTTTTTCTCATAAGAGCGACTCCATTCACAGCACACAGTTGACTGAGTAGGATAGGATACCTGTAACTGTCTGTGGGAGAATGAATCAAAATGAGCCATCAAATGTTATGTATGATTAGAAACTGGGTCTAGAGAGAACTCTCTTATCTTGTTCCTGTCTGGGGCTACTGTATTACTGTTCGCTGTACCAGCTCTCCCAGGAGGTGACTATGACATGATGCTCAAATTCAAGCCACCAACAGGGGCAATAGTAGCAATGCCCACGTGTGACAGCTGCACAAGGGGATGGGCAGGATTTGGCAACAGGGAATGGTTATGTTTTTTGCAGTGAGAAATTATGCAATAAACTGGCATTACCCCAGTCAGACTAGTTGGTATGGCCTAATGATTTCACATCTAAATTGGGTGTAAGATCCCTCCATTCCTAAGATCCCACCAAGTATATTAAAGCTAGGCCTAAATGCTAGGAAACGGATCCATTGTCAGAGAGATAGGCTACAAGGTATTAATCCTGATGACCATGTAAAGCCACATCCATTATAATTCCAAAATGGTAGCCCCCCAGATGACATCCATCCCCATTCCCAAATCCCCACTGACTGTCACACTAGATCCAAAATGGTAGCCCCCTAGATGACATCCATCCCCATTCCCAAATCCCCACTGACTGTCACACTAGATCCAAAATGGTAGCCCCCTAGATGACATCCATCCCCATTCCCAAATCCCCACTGACTGTCACACTAGATCCAAAATGCCATTCTACCCATTCTGATGCAGCAAGCACCACTCTGCCCAGTCTGCAGTGCCAGATCTGTGACTGTCTCCGTGGTAATAGACTTCCAGGATTCTAAAGTGTCTTGACTCCTGCAAGATTGGCTGAGAGGAGATTTGATCAAATTATTTGCTCATAATGGACATTCAATAGCCTACCCTTTACCAAGGTCTTTTTAAATCGCAAAGTGGTCCCTGCCACCACGGACAGCACTAATATTGGACAGTTGCCTTTGGCAGAGGAGGGAGGTAAATAAATAGCCTACCTTATCAGCTGGCCTAACACGACGAGAACAAATACTCACTATCTGATAAGACAATCATGATATGCCAACTCAAGCGGAGACTTCCAATGTAGAAGTCTGTGTCCAGGACATACAAGTTGCTGAAACACCTAACAAATTGTTATTATCATGCCATTATCACCATGCTATATAGCCTGCAAGAAACTATAGAATGAGAGGGGCTGTTCAGTATTCAAGTAGAATGACACTCATAACAGAGAGAACAGGTGGAGAGCGCTTTCTCTAGAGCAAACAATAGAAACACAGCTTGATGACCGACCTCTAGGTGTCATTGATGAAAAAAATGAAAATCCCTTTCTGATATAGGCTAAGGCCTGAAGGAGCGTACCTGGCTTTACAATGATTCATGACAGAGATTAACTGTTCCGTAGTCATGTTATTATAGGCTATTACTGTTATAATATTATAACAGTGCTGTTTCATAGACATTGTCATTTCATAACATCCCAAATGCATAACCTTCTAAATGAAATGACTAAATGAACATAGATCTAGGCCTGTAAAGGGAGCAGGTGTGCGGGACTGATGTAATGTGGGTCTCTGACTCTTCAGAACTGAAACTGTCAGAACACACAGGTCAGGTTAACAACATCTCTAGACAAATGAGGACTGCATAATTTATTGAGGTTCATTAGAAATCAATCTAGCTTGCTAGACTCGGTCCATGTGATTATTCTGGATAGAACGTTAAGGACCCCCCCCGTAAATATAATTTAATAGCTTTATCAGCTGTACCGGCTAGATAACGGTACTCACTTCTCGGCAGCTGCCTCCTTGGTGGCGGTTTCATTGCTGGTGGAGGTGTCATTTTTGGTGTCCGTTGGCGGTGGCACCGAACCGTCGTCGCTCTTGGTGGAGAGGTTCCGAGTTCCGTGGGCGTTGGTAGTGTATGGCGCAGCTCTCCATCCAACCGCATGCTGGAGACACTTTACTTTGGTCACGGATCTGACATCTGTACAGGCGATGCTAAAGCAATACGCGACTGATGGTGATGTCTTTCTGGCGATACCTGTCAAAGGGCGCTTCAGGTTAGATTGAAACAACTCCTTGAGCAGTACCGAAGACCGAAAATGTAACATGTCAATCCTATCAAGCTAAATCGTGGCGCTGTTTATAACTAAGCTAGCTAGATATAGAATAAATATGAAGTAATATATTCCAAATGCGTTGGGTGTCGGTCGTGAAGAATGGTTCAGACAGTGAGTCACGACTCTCAAATGTGTTCTAGTGGACAAAAACCTCTCATTCTCACGCCCAACTCGACTCCTATTGGCTCCTGTTAGCGCGTTAATCATCCTCCGATTGGCTGGTCTTGTTGGCTATCATTCATGCTAATTTACAGTGCATCGTGGCGTCAAATATACCGGGTGAATGTGACAAAATATGATGAATATACTGACAAGATACATGTCCCTCCGCCGCCCTAACAATGGGAGTCGTTGTCCACAAATCGGCATGGCGGGCTGCCTCGCTCCCGCCTATCCTTTCTTTGGAAAAACGGAGACAGAGGGAGACAGATTTTCCGGCGAGTTGGGCCCCCTCTTCCTCTATGATGCGACTGACATTAGTGCTGAGCAAATTGTGCTTTTTGATGTCGCTTTGGTTTTGATTCGATCAAAAAATATTCACGGTTTTCGATTTTAAAAACTTTTTTTTTTTTTTTTACATTAAATGCATTATAAAATAATGACATTGCACTGATTAGAGCTTTTAAATTGAAATTCAAATGTAAAAAAATTAAACTGTCAAGACATTGAAAATATTCCATTGTCTCTGTCAGGTCCACATATAAAAATAGGAAATTACTTCGAAACACTTATAGAAACTAACCATCATCTAGTCATAACCTATCTTGAGGAGGAACAAAAACAGAGAGCAGAGTTGTCAGTGAAGGAAGTTTGTGTTTATCTGAAAGATGTTGTGGAGGACATGAAGAAGTCTCTCACATGGGAACTACGATTTTTGATTGAACAGTCACAAAAGGAGACCTCTAATGAGATGGAAAAAGCACAGAAGGCCACAGACCTTCAACTGGAGGAGCTGGACCAAGAGTTAATGCAGTGCTTCCCCTTCTGGACAAATCCACTGCACCTACCTCAGGGTTTATCAATGCCACTGGCTCTGCATTTACATTACATTTAAGTAATTTATCAGACGCTCTTATCCAGGGCGACTTACAAATTGGTGCATTCACCTTATGACATCCAGTGGAACAGCCACTTTACAATAGTGCATCTAAATCTTTTAGGGGGGGGGGTGAGAAGGACTACTTATCCTATCCTAGGTATTCCTTAAAGAGGTGGGGTTTCAGGTGTCTCCCTCTGCCATTGAGGGAATAGGAACAGGTAGCACCACAAAAACCCATCTGAAGATACTGTTAAATAACAGGACTCCTGTTTCCCCAAGACCCCTTGCCACTGTCATGCCTCCTATAGAGAGCTCCCACCCTATCAAACTACCTTTCCCCCGCGTTTGGCAACCCAGGAGATGTTGATTGGCTGTTTTTCCTATGTAAGAGTAATAATTTCCTTTCTCTGGCCCATTATTGACTTGGGAGGTTCTTACCACCCTCCGCAGTGTTCTCCATGGGACAGTAAGTGACTGGTGGGAGATCTCCCAGGTTGACATGTTCACAGGCTGAGTTTAAAAAAAGATTCCTTTCAGCCTTCCTCTCAGAGGACTATGAGGATGAACTGGCGGAAAGGGTTCGTAACAGAATACAGGGTGAAGCAGGGCCAATATGGGACTTTGTCTTCTCCTATCGTGTTCTATGTAGGAGATGGAAGGCTGACATTACTGAGCATGAGATGGTCAAACTCATTCTTAAAAACATGGTCCCTGCCTTGCCAGTCAACTTCGGGAACGTGTTCAGAATCTGGATGATCTGGTGTGTCTTTGGACTCCTTTTGAGAAGGACTGGAAGCACCACCTCCAAACCATGTTCCCTCATCCCGGTATCCCAACAACTCTCCTAGGGCTAAACTGTCTCAGCCGTTTGTGCCCAAGAACCAAGACAAAAGTCCAGTGATGTGCTGGAGGTGTAAAGTCCAACATCCTCCAGGTTTTTGCCTTGTCTATGGCCAGCGTCAGTATTTTAAAAAAAGGTCAGAAAGGACAGAAGACCGACAGTCTAGAAAGGCGTGGTGGCTGCATACAATTGGGTCGGCTGGAGCCCGGCTGCAGACAGCTCAACTAGCTGTCTTATTCCTATTCCGCAACAACTGTTGGTTCCTCTGACTGTTAGGAACTGGAGAGGGAAGGCCATAATCGACACAGTAGCAACTTACATCTTGATGCAGGAGCCCTGTGGCAAAACATGGCATTACCTCATGAGGAGCTTCGAACCTGGGAGGAAGGACCATTGTACTTGGCCAATGGAGAATTTACCACTCCCTTGGGCTGGATTGGCATGAAAATAAATCTGCGTGATGAGATAATTAACCTCACTGCGGCTATTCTTGCAGATCCGAGCCGTGCATTTGCTGTAGCCCTTGGTCTGGACTTCATATTATTCAGTGGACTGACCATCTCAATGTCCGAACCATCCTATCGTCTGCGCTCTGACCATTCCTGGCCACATCCATTTCACTCTGGAAATGCACTGAGTTCAGGCTGGAGCCTGCTACACTATGCAGAGTCCCGGCTAGGTCAAGACAAAGACGAAGAGAATGACAAAGACAGAGATACAATGAAAAGACAAAGACCAAGTTCCACCAGTGAAGCCAGAGAACCCGGCTATTACACTGATCACGGCCATACACCCCCCACATCAAACAAGCAGTGGAAAAGGCATGTCTGTCAGATGATGAGAGGTGGCAGCTATCCTAGATGTTGGAGTTGAACGGTGAGGTCTGTACTCTTACATTCAGGCGTACAACAGTCTTCAAACACAAAATCTATACCCGGCATGAAGTCCCCATTAAGCAGCGTTCCAACAGGTTGTCCCCCGCCAAACTGGTGATTCTCAATGAACAGCTCAAGAGCATGTTGCCTAATGGAGTTGTGGAACCTTCCTTTTCCAGATGGGCTTCTCTGGTTGTCCTGATTCCAAAGAAAGATGGTGGATATCGATTCTGTGTAGATTACAGGAAGCCGAATGCCATAACAGAAAGCGATGCCTACCCTCTACCAAACATCAATGACATACTGGAATCTCTTCCAGGAGCAACAGTCTTCAGTAATCTGTATCTGAACAACGGATATTGGCAGGTGGCAATGGATCCCCTCAGTCAGGACAAGACTGCCTTCATCACCCCTGCTGGTTTGTACTCCTTTAAAGTCATGCATGTTGGTTTGAAGAATGCTCCAGCAACCTTCCAAAGGCTGATGGAGACCTGGGAGATCTGAGGGGGAAATGTTTTCTTGTGTATCTGGATGGCATCATACTCCTCTGTCACTGATCATCTGCAAGACATACAAACATTGGGTGGAGTCGTTTCCCCTCCGCAAAGCCACTGCGTCCACCATTGCTCTAATTCTGCGAAGGGAGGTCTTTACCAGATTCGGAATTCCAAACAAAATTCTCTGACTGAAGTCGACAGTTCATATCAGGAATCCACAAAGAGCTCTGTACCTACTGGGGTGTAGTTGCCAAGCTGACCAGTCTACCATCCTTAGACCAACCAGACCGAGAGGGTAAACCGCATCCTGAAGGGGATGATTGCTTCATTCGTGGGGGATCAGCACACAAAGTGGGATCAGCATCTTCTGAGTTTCGCTTTGCACTGAAGTCTGGGGAGGTGACTTTAGAGGGAAGATCACTAAAAGGTCAGGTGGACAGAGTTTCAACGTTTCACCTGACAGCCCAGCATTTGATGCAGTCCAACACCACCACACCTTGCTAGCCAGAGTGGAAGTCAGCAGAATCAAAGCCAAACAATGACAGCTCAGAAACTATGACAAACATAGATGAGACGTGTTTCCCACCCCAGTCTCGTGTCTGGGTCCATTCTCATCATCTGTCAAAGGCATTCAAGCAGTTCACTGCCAAGCTAGTTTCTGCACTGTGTGGTGCAGAAGTTGGGGCCGGTAAACTACTTGGTCTGTTTGGAGGACACTGGGGAAGATGTCAGGACGGTGCATGTTGTTGACCTAAAGCCCTACAGGTGTACCCGACAGACAGTCAGTGCAACTGCAAGCCTGTGGTCAACAGCTAAGACCCCCTCTCTCTCCTACTCTCATTTTCCCTCTATCGTTTTACACCGCAGCAGATGTTCTCTTTGTTTTTCAGTGTCGCTAGACTATTATTGCCCTGCCAGACGTATTTGGGTTGACATTTTAGTTAAAAAGGGAGGTTGCGTGCGAGTTTACTGGTTGAACTGTATTGATTTGGTGTGGTACTATTGATATTTGGTCGAGAAGAGTTTGGACATTTTAAGGCCTTTGTTTTGTCTATGAACACCTCCCTCACTCCTGTTTTGTTTCCGGTTTGGACCCCAGGAAAAGTAGCCGGGGATCCTAATAAAATACTAAATACTAGTTGTCCTGCCATCTAGGAAGGTTGTTAGCCTAGCCAGCTATTCGGGGCGGCAGGGTAGTCTAATGGTTAGAGCGTTGGACTAGTAACCGAAAGGTTGCAGATTGAATCCCTGAGCTGACAAGGTAAAGATCTGTCGTTCTGCCCCTGAAAAAGGCAGTTCACCCACTGTTCCTAGGCCGTCATTGAAAATAAGAATTTGACTTGCCTGGTTAAATAAAAAAGGTTGAAAGAATATATATAAAAATTCATAGATTGCACCTAATGTCATAAACAGTAGTGCTATACTGTTGCTCAAAATCACTCCATTGAAATCAATTGCAAAGCAACATCACTCGTTTACTCAAAACTTGTATCTAAATTGCTGAATTAGCCACCATGCCTGTACTATGTTATGCTATGGGGTGTGACAATCGCACTGGAATGGAAGGGGTCAACTTCCATTGCATCCCCACCAATTTAAACCGTCTGCAAAGGGGGCTAGCTGCCTTACGGAGGGATGGTTGAACACCCACAAGCACTCTTGGATGTGCAGTTCGCATTTCGTGTTTAGTAAGTCAGTTTGCTACGTAGCTAGCTATGCTTCTGTTGTAAATCATCAGCTTGAGTAAATGCAACTTGTTCAGCGTTGATACTGTCATTAGTTAGCCATAACTGCTTTCTGATTACTTTGCAAACGTCAGCTTTCTAGCTACTGTAGATAGACATTTTAACATGATGATCGGCTCTGAGCAAAAATGAAGGAAGCCTGAGGGAAAGATGACAAAAGCGTAGAACTGGCTACAGACAAAATAGGGCCATTTATACATTTATGTAGATATTCGCAATTTAAATGACATAACCTGCTAATCTCTCTCTATTGTACGAGTGGAAATTGGAGTTGATGATATTTTGATATCACTACTACTAGCTAGTTAGCTAAATCAGTCTTGCAACAATTAAAAACATACATGTTGACCACACCACTTGTGTGCGAGCGTTCCAAAATAAAATGTATATATACATGTTATTCAATCATTGTGACTGTCAGCCAGCGACTGCTTTGCCAGGCGCTAAAATGGAAATTGGATCCATTTGTGACGCTCAACGCGCCGCAAGTACGGCGTTGGTTTTTAGAAGCATATACCCACGTGCCATCTCCTGATTGTTTTTTGGGAGCATATACCCATGTGGGTGATTTAAAAGATGAACTTAAGTCCACACTCCAGTCGGTTGTAGTAATGCTGTAAAGTTGGTTGCCGACAGCAATATAAAGTCCAAAGAAGAAAAAGGAAGCCTGAAGGAAGGAGGAAAGAGGACGTGAAACAATTTTGGTTTACCGTTTTATCTGTGGATTGCTATTTAAAAAAGTGTGCAGCACATCAACTCTTATTTAACGGATTACCGTTTGAGTCGGACAGCAGCCAATCAAATTGTGCCCGCTGAGAAAAAGTTGTGCGTGGCAGTGCAGAGGAACATCGGTGCTTGAATTCAGATGGAGCTCTTGGAAAGATGATAACCAAAATTAATATTTTCGGATATAAAGACGACGCTGTATGAAAATTACAGACGGAGGCGCAACAATGAACGGTAAGTTGTGGCTAATATAGCCGACAGCTATATATTTTATTACTTTACTAATGTATCATGTAGGCTAACGTAACGTTAAATAAATAAGCCTCCACACAGTCAGTCAGTGCGGGAACGTGACAATTGCACCCAAGATTGAGCCACAACTTGCTAGGCAGTTGGTAGCCTAAATCCTGCCTGATGCTACTGCGGTTCATAAAACCATTGACATACGTTAGCCTACTGTAACCACACAGAGAGAGTGTGTGTGTGTGTTAAGGTTGGGCGATTGTGTACAAGCCTACATCGCCTGATCGCGCCCCATAGCTATAGTCGATCATTCTCATGGCTACCCATGTATTTCCTTAGAAATAACGTGTATTTGGAAAGTATTTAATATAGAGATATTTTTAAAAGCATTCATGATTTGCCTAAATGTAATATCCTATTTCTCTTGTCAAAATATTAAATGGTATTACATTTGGTGAAGAGCACATTATGACTTCTTTAGGACTCGAAACTCAAAGTTTAGGACTTGAGACGACTTGATACTTGACTCGGACTTGCATGTCTTGACTTGGGACTTGAGTGCTAAGACTTGAGACGTACTTGTGACTTGTAAAGCAATGACTCGGTCCCACCTCTGGTTACTTCTTCCATATTTCTGGGTCAACATAATCATGTAAAACAGTTAAACACATTTAAAATCAAATCACAGATAGTGTTCAGTTCAGTTCAAATAAAAATCAAGCTTGAATCATAAAAACAAGTATTAACAACATATTTCAAATCAACAATGACAAACCTACCTGTTTGCGGAAAGGTTATGAATTCATCCTGCTTGGTGACACAGTATTATTTTTGAGTAGTGGTGTGATCCACAGTACACACATCATCCCTTGGTAACAGAGGGAAGATCTCCTGAGGTCCAGTTAACCCATTTAGTCCCAAGAATCCAGTAAAAATAGACTTTTCCTTTTACTGACTTTCATTTATCTGCATGTCCAACCCTGATGTTTAGCCTAACAATTAAGTGTTTTACCATGTACATTTCAGGACTCGGCTACAAGTAGAACACAGAACTATTTGACAAACCGTTTCATTCATGACATTGACAAATACAAATAACAAAATAACGTCAGACAAAGCGAAAACATGATAAAAAATGAATTTATATGAGTAAGTATAAGTGCAGAAACGGTTTGCTCAATGGGAAATTAATATCCAACTAATGAGTGACAACTGTGTAGAGTTTGGAGTTTGTGACAGAAACTATGTGAGCTTATTACAATAGTATAGACACTATGTCCAGGGATTTCCTATGTCCTATGATCTTCTACAACGTGTGAAGCTTGTGAGCGTCATGGAGCAAAACATGCGTCTCAGCTTTTCACATATCTCATAATAGTTTGTAGCTCAAACCATTCGGACTCGACAGTAAATGTTGTAAAAAAAAAATGGCATAATTGTCCCTCTAACATCAATGTAATCTAAAATGACTTCAAACACAAACAGTATCATGCTTTTTAAAACTCACCTCACCGATGATCGATTTAAAGAAAGAAGTTCAACAGCAGGTTGAATCGGAGTCAAAAACATGGTCCTTGTGGATGTTGTTTCAAAGCCAAACAACGAAATGGACAGCATTTTGTAAGGTGATGATTCATTTTAAATACACCAGTAAGCACATTAGATTTGTCTTATGCATACTCATATGCTTATGAGCCCGAGTCTGAAAAAAATACAGATCAAAAATGTCTATCCACGAGTCTGGGAGACAACATATAGCCCTAGGGTATGCTTTTGGTTCATTGATTGTGAAAGGGCAGCTTACAGGTAGCCTACAATTACAGCGAATTTGATTTTGAATAGCGTAGTAATAGGACATTGTTTATAATTTGCATAATACAAAATAATTGGGTGACATTACCTTTAGCTACAGAATATCTCACCACTGTGCGTTTCCATCTCCTCCTCTCTCTTCTTAATTCATTTTTTGAGGGTGCAGAGGGGGCTATCAACATGTTCCAGAACCAATTGGTTCTTGGTTCCCCATAGTAAGCACTAGGTAGCTGCAGGAACAGGGTTGGAGAGCTCTTGGCACACAGAGTTTGGGCAGAATGTCACCTGTCTCGCAGCGAGAGCATGTTCCTCAAATAGCAGTCGATGCGTGGAGTGAAAGTGTTCTTATATTCATTTCCCTGCTTCTCATATTCATTAAGCACATCTCCCCTATAAAACCGAAGTAGCCTACCAGGCATCATTGAAAAAAGGTCTGGCGGGAAAGCATGCAGACTCCATTAGTTATTAGAGTGCATGTGGAAGACATGCATTAATGGGCCATTATACATCTTTATTTTATTTTTTAGATTCAATTGAGAAGTCTGATGGGTGAAAATATGATCACTTGATGAGAGAACAGCTGTGCAGCCTGGGAACAGCGCATAAGCATCCTCAAATTAACACTAGTTGCATCATGCAGCACATAAGTTTTGATTTCTACGACATTAAGGTTCGAATCATTGACAACTAAAGTTGCCAAATACATCTAGGATATAATAGGACCCTGTTTCAAATTATCACTTTTACGCTCAACAAAGTCACTTCATATGCACACTCGCTCCGGAATGGGAAAAATATCCTTTATTTTATTCAGCTAAGTTAAATTATATTATTCTTACTATAAAATAATTCAATGGGACTTAGTGCATTCGGAAAGTATTCAGACCCCTTGACTTTTTCAACATTTTGTTACTTTACAACCTTATCGAACATCTCTGGAGACGTGAAAAATAGCTGTGCATCAACGCTCCCCATCCAACCTGACAGAGCTTGAGATGATCTGCAGAGAAGAATGGGAGAAAATCCCAATGCATAGCACATAGAATTAAAAACCTATTGTCATATTATTCGTTCTAATCAGCCAGATTTTTTTTTTACATGGACGATACATTGGAAATAATATAAGTACTGGAAACAATTCAACACTATGACAAATCTGGGAAACCAGGCCTGGTATTCATAACGGACTTTGGAAAGGCTTTTGATAAAGTAGGATTGGATTTTATATGTAAATGCCAGGAATATTTACATTTTGGCGAATCTTATAAAATGGGATAAAGTTGTGTAGCCCATTACACCTAACCCTAGGTGTAAAAAAGTAAATAATGTCTACTTCAAGTTTTAAACTGTCAAGAGGAGTAAAACAATATTGGCAAAAATAAAAATACAACTTATACATTACAGTGTAGTTTACCAATAAAATGGTCCGACGGTGATGTGGACATACTCAGTATACATATGCCGAAAGAAATTCTCACTACAATACATTTTTAATTGAAAGATAGATAAGATCTTGCGACCTGGAAAATAAAAATAACCATCTATTTGTGAGGGGGGAGAGAATCACAGATGAACTCTTTCGTCATATCCCAGTTGACCTATTTGCTTAAGGTCTTGCACCTAACAATCTTTTTTTTTTTTAATTACATGAGCAAAAAAAATGTTTTTGATTTGGAATGGCAAGGCAGACAAAATTTAAAATGGGCCTATTTAAATAATGAATATGAATTTGGAGGGCAGAAATAATAAAACAGACCTCTCACTAAATGTGTCAGGTATACTTAAATCTGAATGGGTTTTCTAGCAGATTAGCAAGTGTCTCACCCCATGTTCAAGAATGGCCTTTTTCCCCTTTATTCATATAAGAACAAATAATACAATAAAAATAGCGGTAAAACTCAAATCCACTGATTGGAAGAAAAAAAAGTAGTAAGGAACTTGTGCAAAGCTGTCATCAAGGCAAAACCTGATATTGAAGAATCTCAAATATGTTTTACTTGTTTAACACTTTTTTGGTTACTACATGATTCCATATGAGGTATTTCATAGTTTGATGTCTTCACTATTATTCTACAATGTAGAAAATAGATGGAAAATAAATGGAATGAGTAGGTGTGTCCAAACATTGACTGGTACTGTATATATTTGTGTGTATATACAGTTGATGTCGGAAGTTTACATACACTTAGGTTGGAGTCATTAAAACTTGTTTTTCAACCACTCCACAAATTTCTTGTTAACAAACTATAGTTTTGGCAAGTCGGTTAGGACATCTACTTTGTGCATGACACAAGTCATTTTTCCAACTATTGTTTACAGAACGATTATTTCACTTATTCACTGTTTCACTGCGTCAGAAGTATACATGCACAGTCAATTTAGTGTCTTTAAACAGCTTGGAAAATTGCCGAAAATGATGTCATGGCTTTAGTGGCTCCTGATACGCTAAATAATATAATTTGAGTCAATTGGAGGTGTACCTGTGGATGTATTTCAAGGCCTACCTTCAAACTCAGTGCCTCGTTGCTTAACATCATGGAACATTTTTTTTTATCAGCCAAGACCTCAGAAAAACAATTGTATACCTCCACAAGTCTGGTTCATCCTTGGGAGCAATATCCAAACGCCTGAAGGTACTACGTTCATCTGTATAAACAATAGTACGCAAGTATAAACACCATGAGACCAAGCAGCCGTCACACCACTCAGGAAGGAGACGCATTCTGTCCCCTAGAGATATAATAACAATAATAGCCATTTAGCAGACGCTTTTATCCAAAGCGAGATGAACGTACTTTGATGTGCGAAAAGTGCAAATCAATCCCAGAATAACAGCAAAGGACCTTGTGAAGATGCTGGAGGAAACAAGTACAAAAGTATCTATATCCACAGTAAAACGAGTCCTATGTCGACATAACCTGAAAGGCCGCTCAGCAAGGAAGAATATGCTCCAAAACCGCCATAGAAAAGCCAGACTATGGTTTGCAACTGCACATGGGGACAAAGATCGTACACTTTTGGAGAAATGTGCTCTGGTCTGATGAAACAAAAATAGAACTGTTTGGCCATAACGACCATCGTTATGTTTGGAGAAAAAGGGGGAGGCTTGCAAGCCGAAGATCATCATCCCAACCGTGAAGCTCGGGGGTGACAGCATCATGATGTGGGGGTGCTTTTCTGCAGGAGGAACTGGTGCACTTCACAAAATAGATGACATCATGAGGAAATAAAATTGTGGATATATTGAAGCAACATCAAGACATCAGCCAAGAAGTTAAAGCTTGGTTGCAAATAAGTCTTCCAAATGGCAATGACCCCCAGCATACTTCTAAAGTTGTGGCAAAATGGCTTAAGGACAACAAAGTCAAGATATTGGAGTGGGCATCACAAAGCCTTGACCTCAATCCTATAGAAAATTTGTGGGCAGAACTGAAAAAGTGTGCGCGAGCACACTGACAAACCTCAGTTACACCAGCTCTGTCAGGAGGAATGGGCCAGAATTCACCCAACTTATTGTAGGAAGCTTGTGGAAGGCTACCCCAAACATTTTACCCAAGTTAAACCATTTTAAAGGCAATGCTACCAAATACTAATTGAGTGTATGTAAACTTCTGACCCACTGGGGAATGTGATGAAAGAAATAAAAGCTGAAATAAATAATTCTCTCTACTATTATTCTGACATTTCACATTCTTGAAATAAAGTGGTGATCCTAACTGACCTAAGACAGGGAATTTTTACTAGGATTACATGTCAGGAATTGTGAAAAACTGAGTTTAACTGTATTTGGCTTAAGTGTATGTTGACTTCCGACTTAACTGAGTGTGGGTATGTACACACACACACACACACACACACACACACACACACACACACACACACACACACACCCGTTTGAAAGTTTGGGGTCACTTAGACATTTCCTTATTTTCTTTCAAAAACTATTTTTCTGTCCATTAAAAGAACATAAAATTGATCAGAAATACAGTGTAGACATTGTTAATGGTGTAAATGACTATTGTAGCTATTCCATTTTTAATAAACAAAAATAAAAAAAGCTGTTTATAGCTACACAGATTCCACTTATCAGCAACCATCACTCCTGTGTCCCAATGGCACATTGTGTTAGCTAATCCAAGTTTCAGTTCCAGGGGGCAACCTCCTGGCCACTTTTGATGTGGAGAGCTTGTACACTAACATCCCACACACTGGAGGCTTGCGGGCGCTACAACACTTCCTTCAGCAGAGAGACTCTACCCTTGCTCCATCCAATGATTCCATCTTACAACTTACTGAACTGGTATTATCCCAGAACTACTTTGTCTTTCAGTCAGACTTTTCCCTTCAAATTTAGGGTGCAGCCATGGGCTCCCCTTTTTCCCCAACTATGCAAACCTGTATGTGGGACAATTTGGAGAAGCATTCCTTTTTTAAAACAGAGACAAACCCCTTACTTTCTAAAATACTTCTATGGAAGAGATACATAGATGTCATTGTGCTCTGGGAAGGAAGTCAGCAGGAACTAAATGAATTCCAAACTCTACTAAACAAGAGCTCTGAATACCTCAAATTCACCATGCAGACTGATGAGAGAAAAATAAACTACCTGGAATTATGGATTATCAAAGAATGATGCATTACACACAGACTTATACGCAAAGCGCAATACCTTGCTATGTGAGGATAGTATGCATCCCCTTCCCCTCAAGAATGGACTACCATATAGCCAGTTATGCAGGGTTAAACAAATCTGTGGCCACCAATCAGATTGACGCAATGCTAAAAAAAAAAAAATAATCAAAATGAGAGGCTCCAAGGACAAAACTCTTGATGATGCAATGATGAAAATCAGAAAAACCAAGAGCAGAATTACTTAAAACTCAACCAAAGAAGAAAAACAACGCAACCGTCCTTTGCACTAAGTACACCAAGGGTTTGGAGAAAATGAAAGCAATCCTGAAAAAGCACTGGCATATTCTGCAATCAGACAAAAACAATCAAATAATAAAATCACACACACCTTTTCAAGGAACCCCCCACTGGTGGTCTATAAGCGTGGTCGCAATATTGGAGGTAGTTTGGTGAGATCTGACATGTCCCCTGAGCCCATTCAGACACTCCTGACACCTATCCCAAATGGAAACTACAAATGTGGCTCATGCGCACAGTGCAATAACACTATAAAAACATTTTTCTTCAGACACCCACATACAGGTCAAAAAGATACCCCTAATGGTTATCATCTCATGCAAGACCAAGGGAGTAATCTATCTCATCACCTGTTCATGTGGAAAAGCCTAAGTAGGACAAACGAAAAGACAATTAAAACATGCATAGCTGAACACCACAGCTCAATCAGGTGTAAGAACATTGACTATCCAGTAGCAGCTCACTTTTTTGGAGCTCACCATCCAATCTCCTCCCTCAAATACACAGGCATTGAGCATGTTTCTCTACCAAGGGGGAGGTAACATCGAGATCCTACTACAAAGGGAGGGTTACTGGATATCCTATCTAAAAACATTGACCCCTAGTGGTCTGAATATTGACTTTGATCCCAGGCCCTTCTTATGAACACATTTTCCTCCATGAACAAATCTTATAAATATATGTTTTTTTATTTACAGCTTATTAGCGTATTCCTAATGTGTTCCCCCTGTTGATGTTAATTATATATTAAGGTTGAACCAAAAGATTACATGTAACAAAAACAATGTGAAATTGAATTTAACAATAATATATGTTGACGCTGATATGATGTACACTATTCCATTGTTTCTATATGATAATAGCATACTATATTTGATATGCCATATACAATTCAACAGTTTTCATTTTAATTAACTTAATCATTATGACACACCCCTCACTATTGTCATTGGTTACACTAATTTCACTGCGTCAACGTAACCTGGTTCAAGTATTCATGACATTACCCTGAGGAAGGCACCGTGATGCCGAAATGTTGGTAAAAACCCATTAAATTGCTGGGAGGTAACATGGTGTGAGACTTTATTTTGATAGTTTATAGCTAATCCAAGTTTATAATTTTAAATGGCTTTTGCAATTATGTTAGGACAGCTGAAAGCTGTCATGCTGATTAAAGAAGCAATAAAACTGTCCGTTAGACTACTTGAGTATCTGGCGCATCAGCATTTGTTGGTTCGATTACAGGGTCAAAATGGCAAGAAACAAACTTTCTTCTGAAACTCATCAGTCTATTCTTGTTCTGAGAAATGAAGGCGATTCCATTCGAGAATTTGCCAAGAAACTGAAAATCTCGTACACTGCTGTGTACTACTCCCTTCACAGAATAGCGCAAACTGGCTCTAACCAGAATAGAAAGAATGGGAGGCCCCGGTGCACAAATGAGCAAGAAGACAAGTACATTAGTGTCTAGTTTGAGAAACAGATGCCTCACAAGTACTCAACTGGCAGCTTCATTAAATAGTATCCGCAAAATACCAGTCTCAACATCAACAGTGAAGAGGCGACTACGGGATGCTGGAATTCTAGGCAGAGTTGCAAAGAAAAAGCCATATCTCAGACTGGACAATAAAAAGAAAAGATCAAGATGGGTAAAAGAACACAGACACTGGACAAAGGAACTCGGCCTAGAAGGCAAGCATCTCGGAGTTGCCTCTTCACTGTTGAGACTGGTGTTTTGAACAGTACTGTGTGTTTAAAAATTTTTTTATATATATATATATATATTATTATATATATATATATATATTTTTTTTAAACAAAAAAAATATGGGGGATTGTAAATGATGACAATTACATTGATGGAATCTATAAAATATTAAGGCTGGTCTTTCCCTAACAAAAAGAGAATGTAAAACAGGTAAACAACCTGCTATTTTTTTTAAAGATAAAAAAAAATCACTATGGCCTACATTGTAAACTGAAAAACATTTTCAAAAAATGAAATAAAAAGTATTCTTCATTATCTTGAGAAACTGCATCTTCATAACTGGCTTAAGGTATCCAATGGATTTGAGATTTCGCACTGCTGTCAATGACAAGAATATAGTCTATAGTGCTAGCGACGTTGGTTCAGTCTCTTGTACAGGCACCCTATCAGTTTCACCATGCTGCCCTGAGATAGATGACATCTTCTCTTCTGATGACTTCTCCTGCGTCTGCAAACAGTAAGCAAAGAGCAATATTTAGAAATAAATCATTCCAACTTATGAGAAGCCACAGCTAAAGTGCATTCGAAAAGTATTCCGACCCCTTGACTTTTTACGTTACAGCCTTATTCTAAAATAGATTTCTCAATCTAAACACAATACCCCATAATGACAAAGCAAAAACAGGTTTAGTGGTTGCAAATGTATTTACAAAAAACCCCACAAAAAAAACAAATATTACATTTACATAAGTATTCAGACCCTTTACTCAGTACTTTGTTGAAGCACCTTTGGCAGTGATTACAGCCTTGATCCTTCAAGGGTATGACACTACAAGCTTGGCACACATGTATTTGGGGAGTTTCTCCCATTCTTCTCTGCTGATCCTCTCAAGCTCTGTCAGGTAGGATGGGGAGCGTCGCTGCACAGCTATTTTCAGGTCTCTCAAGAGATGTTTTACCGGGTTCAAGTCCGGACTCTGGCTGGGCCACTCAAGGACATTCAGAGACTTGTCCCAAAGACACTCCCGCGTTGTCTTGGCTGTGTGCTTTGGGTCGTTGTCCTGTTGGAAGGTGACTCTTCATCCCAGTCTGAGGTCCTGAATGTTCTGGAGCAGGTTTTCATCAAGGATCTACCTCACTAGTATCCCAGTCCCTGAAAAACATGCCCACAGCATTATGCTACCACCACCATGCTTCACCATAGGGATGGTGCCAGGATTCCTCCAGACGCTTGGTATTCTGGCCAAAGAGTATATATTGGTTGGTTTCATAGGCCAGAGAATCTTGTTTCTCATGGTCTGAGTCCTTTAGGTTCCTTTTGGTAATCTCCAAACTGGCTATTGTGCCTTTTACTGAGGAGTGGCTTCCATCTGGCCACTCTACCATAAAGGCCTGATTGGTGGAGTGCTGTAGAGATGGTTGTCCTTCTAGAAGGTTCTTCCATCTCCACAGAGGGACTCCGGAGCTCTGTCAAGAGTGACCATTGGATTCTTCGTCACCTCTCTGACCAAGGTCTGTCTCCCACGATTGCTCAGTTTGGCCAGGCGGCCTGCTCTAGGAAGAGTTTGTGGTTGTTCCAAACTTCTTCCATTTAAGAATGGAGGCCACTGTGTTCTTGGGGATCTTCAATGCTGCAGAATTTTTGTTTGTACCCTTCCCCAGATCTGTGCCTCGACACAATCCTGTCTCGGAGCTCTACGGACAATTATGAACTGACTCTCCAGCAGACAGACCGGATTCCAACAGAGAAGATAAAAACGACATACGGGCCTAAATATAAACATTGCAATTATTCTCTCTTCTTTGTATCATGTAGTAACCCAAATATCTACTGTTTGTTTAAGTAATTCTGTGTGACTATTTAGTTAGTAAATAAATAAGCCAATTTGTATATCGCTGATTCGTGATTTAGGCTAGGGTTCGTGCAGATATTCAAGGGTTTGCGATGGTCAGTAATGAGAACAGGCGAGGTAATAATAATAATAATAATTCCTTAATAAGAGATTGTTTTGTTAAGATATGAAAATATCTGACGAGTCGATTTGGGAAATAGAGATCTGTGGTGCCCTGACTTCCTAGTTAATTCAAGTTTACATGATTAGTTTAATCACGTAATAATAATTACAGAGAATTTATAAAATAACAGTCTTCACATTTAATGATAGTCCTGACACTACAGGGGACTCCAATGAAGTTGTAGAAACATCTCAGGATGATCAATGGAAACAGGATGCACCTGTGCTCAATTTCGAGTCTCATGGCAAAAGGGTCTGAATACTTGTGAAAATAGGGTATTTTTTATTTATTTATTATTATTTTTTTTTTTAATTGCAAACATTTCTAAAAACCTATTTTCGCTTTGTCATTTTGTGGTATTGAGTGTAGATTGATGGGGGGGGGGGGGAGTACATCCATTTTAGAATTAAGCTGTAACGTAACAAAAATGTGGAAAAAGGGGTCTGAATACTTTCCGAATGCACCGTGTACAAAACATTAACACCACCTTCCTAATATTGAGTAGTGCAACCCCTTTAACTGGTCCCCTCGCCTTCATCTACACGGATTGAAGTGGATTTAACAAGTGACATCAATGAAAGGATCATCGCCTTCACCTGGTCAGTCTGTCATGGAAAGAGCATGTGTTCATAATATTTTGTACACTTAGTGTATATTAGTAATACCCAATGACTTACGCCTGCCTATTCATGTGGATTTGTCTATTGTAATACCATTACAGAACATCATTCACATTATCTCAAAACATTGCCACCACTGACAGGATCACTGCACACAATCATGTGTTGAAGGTACATGCACATTGACCATGACCAGGCAGGCAAACAAACAAAAGCACAATAAAGGACAGTGGTGTCAGAACAATTTGGGTAAAATAAAAACACCGGTTCTGCAATTAACCAACTGATGTAGAATCTGAATCATCCCATTAATGCATATAAGGTGCTGTGGTTGGCATTTAAAAACAAGGACAGGGGACTTATTGACTGTATACCCATAAACATAGGTAATTTTCCAATATCCATAATGTAGTTCACAAAAGTTCAAATCAGGAAGTCTGGTCTGAATGATCGTTTTTCAACAGTTTGACAACCATCCACCACCAGCTATAATAACCTTATGGCCCGTCATTGGAACACCTTTCACCTAGCAGGGGGCTTTCAATGCCAGCTGCCCAGCAAAGTGCTACCCGTCACCAGCATTTGGGTCCGAGGAGCATGCCGACACCAAGTGGTTTCTGTGTGGCGTTTTGTCCCCAAGTTATCCTATATTCAGTGTGTTTATGCAACTTGTCTGGACATAACATTTATCAAAACATGCTAACTAGTTAAAAGATCCCATTTCGGATCTAGCTAATGATTATGCCCATGTTAAATGCAGATAGCAAAACCAATGCGTCAGCCTATTCATTTATAGCCACTTGGGCTACAGGTGATAATGCTTATAGCATACCTGATAAGATGGACCATGCATAGGCTATATATACGCTTGGTCCAATATGTTAAAATCATTTTACCAATATGTAATATCTTTTTGGGCTTATTTCTGGGAGGTGGAAATTATATTTGAGATTATTTTAATTCATTTTGGAGTAGAAGTGGAGTGGTCCTCCTGTAGCTCAGTTGGTAGAGCATGGCGCTTGTAATGCCAGGGTAGTGGGTTCGATTCCCGGGACCACCCATACGTAGAATGTATGCACACATGACTGTAAGTCGCTTTGGATAAAAGCGTCTGCTAAATGGCATATATTATTATATTATATTATTAGAACGTCCTTTTAAAAAGTAAACGGTTGAACTTCTCTAGTCCTTCTACATACAATTTCCCCAAATCCACACTCTACTCAACCTTTTCCTCCACTGCTACAGAGGCTGGCGGGTCCCCTCTGTGGCTTGCAGCTCTGAAGTGTAAAATTATGTTTGGTTGTAGTTTTAAGGATTTGTTGTACAGCTCACGGCTGAGACCACTTGCTGGAGTGGCTTGCTCTCTGCTGGCCTTACCTCCGGTATACACTTCCAGTGTAGCGGCTAAAGACCTAGAATGACAGGCTGCTTTTGATAAGCCCCCAGGTTCATAAGGGAACACCGGGACCACCCATACGTAGAATGTATGCACACATGACTGTAAGTCGCTTTGGATAAAAGCGTCTGCTAAATGGCATATATTATTATATTACCTTGGCATCCATAACTCAGCTGAGATCAACACAAACCACTTACATTATTCCCCTGTGTAGTTGGTGAGGGCTGCCTCTCGGCCAGCTGCTTAGACTCCCCGTCAGTAGCCACCTTAGATTCAGACGTCACGTCCCTCTCATTGGGTTTGGCTTTAGCTAGAGAGGGTTTAGCTTCTTGTGAGTCATTGCCTGCAGTTGTGGCCCCACCTACAACTGGTTGTTGTACCTCTTCCTGGGCGTTGCTAAACGGCCAGTCGTCGTTCCTCAGGGTCTCCACGTTTCTGGGAGGGGAGCATTGAAGGGCCTCCCCCCCTGCCAGTGGGTCATGGTTTGTACCTCCAGGATGGGCCTGGGGCTCGGGCTGGTCCATGGCTGGAGGAGGGGTGTCCCTGGGCCTGCCGATTCTCAGCAGTCTCGTAATGCAGTGCTTGATGGCTGCCTGGCAGCTACAGTACATAAACACCTGAGGAACATGAGGAATATACTGCTTCAGTGACATGTAGCGAATTGGCTACAACTGGAAACAGTTACTATGACTGCCGTGTGATAGTCAGGGATGGGTTCAATTCCACTTAAATATGGAAGTAAATTTAAATTTCTCATTCAAGCATTAAAAAGGGCCATTTATTTTCTTAAGGATCTTTCAACACCAATTCTCTTTCTGAATTGTTTTAATTGAAATGGGATTTACCCAAGGCCTTCTAAAAGTGTTTCAAGTGTGTGTGTACACGCACCAGGAAGGAAAGCACGAAGAGGAGCACAGGGATATCCCGGGTGACCGGTAGGACCTTGATGGCTACGAGCAACTCGCTGATCCTCTGGCCAAAGTTCTTCCGAGTTTCCGTGAAGAGGTCGGTGATGGTCATAGTGATTGCATTCAGAGAGAGACATAACACACCATCATGGAAATGGGATAAATGCTACACAGGTAATTGGTCATCAACAGGGTTGCGGTCAATTCCATTTCAATGCAGGAAGGATTCACTCATTGTATACTTGATTTGGACAGGTAGAATTAGAGACAGATACAGAGAGATGGGAAGGATATAAGGGTTGGAGTTTGATCCCTCATCTCCGGTAGGGAGCAGTTTATGTGCCGAGGGCATTACCGCTAGACCAAAGGCTCTGCACTTACATCCTATACGGCTGACTTGAAATGGAATTGTCCCCAACCCCGGTTGTCAACTACAGGTTACCTTAGCTTGGGATACGAGATGGATTGGGCTGACGGTGAGGACTTTGTTGTACATCTTACAGAGACCTTCCTGGAGAGTCATGGCACCTCTGTACCAATCTGGGGTAAAGGTAGTAAGGAGTCCAATATAGTAGGCTTCATGGCAACATAAACCAATATGCATTTCCACAGTAAGCTTACTGCAAAAAGTGTAACAAAATGTTTATGCTGTTGGAGACCATTAGCACATTTTCTTGTATACTTATCTGTTCTAATAATTATGGGTAAAGGCTGATATAAAAAAAATCTAGTAATTTACAAATCGGACTATTTTCTATCTTTACTGGTATATATATCGCTATATTCTCTTAAATAGATGTTTTTTTATACATATATATCCTTTGAGATATAAAGTAGTGTTAGGTGGAAGCTCTGTGTATGAGAAGTGGAATGTTTTGGTGGACTGCAGGAATGTGCATTCTCGATAACTCAAGGCCCTCTCTTGACTGATAATTCCTGTGATATGCGAGGAGGAGCACAGAGAAATAGTGGATGATGGAAATGTACTGAAACACATCTTTCTGGAAAGGAAGACGTTAGAACTAAGGGTATAAAATGGGCATTGAATCGTATGTTCTTAGCTGACACTTCCAGTTGGGTGTAACAAATCTAGGTTGAGCTTCTTTTTTTTGCTGTCTTCCTGGAGTTTGTACCAGAAATCTAGAACCTCTGTGCATATCACAGGACTTTTTAACCAGTGGTGAGAGGGCCTCGAGTTATTGGGAGTACACATTCCTACAGTTCACTGCAGTCCACTAAATAAACTCCACTTCTCATACACAAAGAGCTGAAACTGAACAACACTTTCAATCTACAAGGATATAAATATTAAAACACATATTCATACTAAGAGAACATCATTATATAAACCAGTAAAGAGAGAGATTGTAAATTACTATTTTATCAGCCCTAACCCATAAAAGGATTATTACTACTGATAATTATACAAGAAAAGGTGCTCAGGTCTAAATGGTCTCCAACCAGAGTATGTGAGCGGAGTTGAGTGGTTGGAAATTGCGCTTGTCGTACATGGAGAGGTCAAAACCGCTCCATGCTGAAAAAAAAAAAAAAAAAAAAAAAAAAAAAAAAAAAAACTTCTGCTCCAATTTGCTCCATTCATTAAAATCACAATTTAACCAACACTATTTGTGACTACCTGGATATACCAATTGTTTTTTAAGTATTGAAACCAAAAACATGGATTTGAATGAAAATTATTTGAATAAACATGAAAAGGTGAATGTAAAAAGCGAAAATAGGCTACATGTCATTAAATAGCAGGTAGTCAGGAACGAAAATGAATTATTTAGGCTATATTATTTCAAGGCTATAGCCTACAAATAAATACATTGTGAAGCATTTGCGTGTGCGACACAATAGGCTGGTTGTATTAAATCATTATAGTCTATAAATTGCGCATATAGGCTGTGACTTAATAGTGCCTTTGAATTCATTTTTAGAAACATGAGTTTGGCCAGAGTCTGTGGCTTCAGGCTCATGCTAAGTTTCTTGGAGAACTGTACACTTGCAGAGCCACTGGGGATGCTAAATACCATTCGGGCCACTTTTGCCAGGCTGGGCAGGAAGGCAGAGTTGTTTTTAAATGTTTCTATAGGTAGGCCTAAAAGGTTTTTAGGCAAAATAACCCAATCAAAATGGAAAGCTCCTTGAACATGGGAATATGCCAGTCCTTATTGGGCCAAAATCAATGATGGCCTATAGTATAGATAATAGAACAAAAATGAAAGAACCGTTTAAGACACACAATGTTTTTTGGCTTATAAATGCTTTGCTACAATGACAGTTATCTACCCACCTCGTTCCTTTCTGTCTGCATGTGCACGTAGAAAGTATGGGATAGGTGTCTTTTCAGATTCCACAATGATTATTGAGTTGTGGACACTATATCCCCTCATTCCCTCTTGGGCCTCGTCGTTGTAAGTAGACTTGATTTAGCATCTGTGTGTTCTATCAGTTTCTTTTTTTAAATATTTAGCGAACTCCGTAACCGTAGCTAAAGGAAGGGGCTGTAGATAGCAGCACACTGGCATGCTCTGAGCTCGTGAGGCAAGTGCTAGCGGAGCGCTACTTTGGAGCGGGCTAAAAGGCCGATGCCCCTGGCCTTTGGGAATCTCACTCCACGCTCCAGACAAATTAAGCATGCTCCACTCCTCTCCGCTCACATACTATGTCTCTAACAACGTCCATGCGTTTTAATACCAACTTTTTTAATGGCATTACAAAATGGATATATTATCTCTTCATGCACCAATTATTATAAAATAACGACGCATTTATTCAAATGTAATCCCACATTTTTGTTATGCAAAACTCAGGTGTTAATGTTTTTTTTTGCGTCATCTCACCATTTAAGTTCCACCAGTCAATTTTCCAGGTGCATTTCGCGTCGACGGCAAAGTCAATCTGACAGGACAATAAAAATTACAATGACAGATATGATGGATTTAGCATTGTACCATTCCTGGATCAGAAGCTGGTTTAGTGGCAGTTGCTGCCGTCCCTGGGTCCATACACCCACAGTTCGAACCCTGGTTCCACAACTGCTATTATCCCTCATCTATCAATCAATCTCACAAAAAAAACACATCATAGTCCAACTCTCCTGATAAGACATTTTGTTTTTCCCTGAAGATATTCCTTGGTGTTCCTTCAATTTATTTAGTTGGCTTAGATTTTTTTAATTATAGACTATGGCATATTATAAATAGCTGAACTAGCTTAAGTCATCCTTACCTGTTCATAAACCCCAAAACAAATATTATTTTGCAAAGACAAAATACTGTTGTAGCATTTAGCCTACAGATTTTTTTACTTCTGAGAACATGAATCAATCCTGAATCAGACAGACCCTACACTGAGAGTAGCCAGACTGGCCACTGTCTGAAAATAAGTAATTTTGTACCTTCAAATATTCTTTAAATGAATTATAATAACTATATTTATTTACTACTAGACATAGAACATCATAGACAGTAAGGGGTTATTAGCAAGTGGACATTTTACAGAATGCATGGAAGTGTGTATTGATAATTTACCTTGTAGAGGAGGAAGCAAAACCACACCAGACCGATGAGAAAGCAGATGGTGAAGATTCGCTTGAACTGGACAAACCAGGAGACTGTAGACCACAGCTCGCTGCAGACGATGACCACTATAACTAAGACGCAAACAAACACCTGGAAGAGAGAGAAGGTCCTTTAGAGCAGGGCTTCCTAAACTCTGTCCTGGGGGCCAGTTTAGAATTTTTCATTAGCACTACACAAGCAGATTCAAAAAATAGCTTGATGAGTTGGTTATTTGAATCAGCTGTGAAGTGCTACGGAAAAAAACGTGCACCAAGGGGGCCCCCCAGGACAGAGTTTGTTAAACACTTCTTTGGCTTTGTTTTGGTTCATTAAGAAATGATAACAGCCATGACTGAATTCAAACAGGATTTGGTTTCGGGGTGTGGTTTGATGTTTGCGTCTCGTGTTCGCAGGTGGGAAGAGTTAACTAAATCATTTTGTCATTTAGCTTCAGGCAGCTGGTGAGCGAGCGTGGAAAATGTGGCTCCACTTCGGATAGCCCATCACTGAGACAATATTTTCATCTCGCACATATTTTAGTTGTCTCATTAAATGCTTTCAATAATTGTATCTACATTTCTAAAATGTTTTGATGGTTTGAGTTTTTTGGAGCTACTGACCTTTTAAAATATTGCCCCATGTACATTGTGTAGTTTACGGATGTCTCCAACTAGCCACATAGGGATATCGAATGTCAAACCAAATTGACCATGGGTATTATGATCAGGTTGCGTGCAGCTGCGCTCCTAATTGACGATTACTTCGGTACTGCCAACTGCGGGCAGGTATCGATATATTAAGATATCGATGAACACAAAAGTGGCAGTTAGCTTCATACGCATCTCAGTCAGTGGAGCAGATCGGACTCGCCTCCTCAAGCAGAGATCAGACATGCCAGCCAGCACCATTGAGAGTAGTTTTGTTTTCATATGTCCTTTAGTTTGTGTGTAGGCTAGTCCTTGCCCATGAGTTACTGTGTTTTCCAGAAAAGACGTTCCCTCACAGAAAAATAAGTTTTTTAAATTTCATCCTCCCTGTAGCCTACTTTACAAACTGTCAATCATCAATTTCTTTAGGCAAACCACATGTGGTGTGTGCGGCAGTGTGCACATGTGGTGTGCACTTGATTTTGAGCATCACAGTCCTTCTGCTACACATTATCACCTTCATGACTGTGTCGATCTCCACACCAAAGGTGTCCTCAAAGTGCCATCTCGAGGCCTCGAGTTCATGTGGTTTGAGATCCACCAGGATCTGGCTGAGGGCATCGTCCAGATCCCCCATTCTACAGGTGTCCATTCCCTCCAGAAGCTTCCAGATCTCCGCCAACGCTTGCCGAGACAGTCTTACTTTAGCGTCGTAGTAGAGATCATTCTGGAAATCACTGGGCTAGTGGTTGGAAAGGAATAGAAAATAAATAGCACAACAAAGTACAGTCACTTGGCATATACAGATAGCATATTACATCACAAGTGGGTAACACTTGGGTTGGGCGATGTCAACCTTTATTCCATTGTGATTATGGACTCAACTTTTATAAGAGATGGTATTGCCCCCTATTATAAATACCTCCGCTACAACCACTGTCAGGCTATAGCGCAAAATCACCTCTGTAACTGGATGATTCATGGCGAAAAGTAATGGTTGTGGGCAGAGGCTAAGTGAAGGCAAATATTTTCTAATCTTTCTGGTGGAGTCTCAGCATGGCCAGGTCAGGTGTATGTGCACGTCTTTGTGGCACGCCCACGAAGAAATGACAGTCAACTGATGAGCAACAGGCTTTCGTACCGTACCGAGTTAGGTTATATTGTTTGTTCCGTCTCTCATAAAGCTGCCATTGAGGATAGCCTATGCCAATGGACTGACCTTTCTTCTCGTTCTTTTTGAATGCGGCACATTTTGGACAACTTCTCAGGCTATTAAAATATTTGGGAAATAGGCTACTGGGTCACAACTTTAACTTTTCTTGACGCTTTTATGATAGGCTACTGGCCATTTGGTTTTCAACCTTGCATGGAGGGATTTTACCAGCCCGGACAAATTATTTATTTCATAACCCCCTAGAGCCGATATCTGAGTGGACATCTAATTAGCTTAATACAAAAATCCCCATCAAAATCTGTTTAACATAGAGATATATTGCTTTTTTTGCACGGGCTGCGTCTTGATCCACCACATCCGCTCATGTCGGCCTTCCGCATCTACCGTGGAAGGTGGCAAAGCTAAAGCAGTATTTAGCAGACCAGGAGATGTTCCGAAAATCAGTTTTCTGGAGAAAAAAAAAAGTATCTCCGAACGAGTTGGGCTACACACGAATATGACCCCTCTATGGAAAGATGAGACTCTCACAAACAGGATGCTGTTCTCCGTTTTAGTATACGAGTAATTCCACGTTAATGCCAATGATTTTGACAAATCCACTCATTTGAAGGGGAGTCAACATACTTTTCGATATAGTGTACATACAGTGCATTTGGAAAGTATTCAGACCCCTTGACCTTTTCCGCATTTTGTTACATTACAGCCTTATTCTAAAATAGATTCTAAAAAACATCCTCAATCTACACACAATACACCATAATGACAAAGCAAACAGGTTGACATTTTTGCACATTTATTCAAAATAAAAACAGAAATCCTTATTTACATACGTATTCAGACCCTTCGCTATGAGACTCAATTGAGCTCAGGTGCATCCTGTTTCCATTGATCAACCTTGAGCTGTTTCTACAACTTGGAGTCCACCTGTGGTCAATTCAATTGACATGATTTGAAAAGGAACACATCTGTCTATTTAAAAAGGTCCCACAGTTGTTGACAGTGCATGTCAGAGCAGAAACTAAATTCTCTGGTCTGATGAAACCAACATTGAACTCTCTGGCCTGAATGCCAAGCGTCACGTCTGGAGGAAACCTGGCACCATCCCTACGGTGAAGCATGGTGGAGGCAGCATTATCATGCTGTGGGGATGTTTTTCAGCGGCAGGGACTGGGAGACTAGTCAGGAGAGGAAATATGAACAGAGCAATGAAAATGTGCTCTAGAGCGGGTTCTCAGGACCCAGACTGGGGAAAGGTTCACCTTCCAACAGGACAATGACCCCAAGCACACAGCCAAGACAACGCAGGAGTGGCTTCAGGACAAGTCTCTGAATGTCCTTTAGTGGCCCAGTCAGTGCCCGGACATGAACCCGGCTGAATATCTCTGGAGAGACCAGAAAATAGCTGTGCACCGACGCTCCCTATCCAACCTGACAGAGCTTGAGAGGATCTGCATAGAAGAATAGGAGAAAGTCCCCAAATATAGTTGTGTCAAGCTCATAGCATCATACCCAAGAAGACTTTAGGCTGTAATCACTGCCAAAGGTGCTTCAACAAAGTACTGAGTAAAGGGTCTGAATACTTATGTAAATGTGATATCTCCTGGTCTCCAGGCTATTTATAAATTGGCAAACATTTCTAAAAACCTGTTTTTGCTTTGTCGTTGTGGGGTATTGTGTGTAGATTAAGGAGTGGAATTTTTTAGAATAAGGCTGTAACATAAAGTGGTGAAAAAGTCAAGGGATCTGAATACTTTCCGGTTGCAGTGTAATTTGAGGTTTAGGAAAAGTTGGTTTTGGCACTGCAGCTATCTAGAAATGACCACAGTCATTTGTGTTAATCAACTTGCTTGCTAGCTTCTTAGCTAGTAGTACAGTATGACCATGGGCAGAAACTGCTTCTACCAATAGAAATCCCCGATCACACTTATAGGCAATGTCATGGTGACATTGGCTAGCTAAGCTCATGTGCAGGTACACATCAGTGTCACTTTCACAAGGTTGGAGTAACACATGTTCAACTACTTGAGACTTTGGCTCTAATCCAGGTTGTGCCTTTAGATTGAGAAAATGATCAACTATGGAAGAATTTTCCACTTTTTCACTCACAATTTTCCACTCTCATTGGCTGTGTTTAAGAGCATCAAAACCGTGATGTATCGTGGGAAAATTGTGAATGACTGATGCTAATAATTGCCTGCACTGTCAGCTGCAATATCAAGTCCGTAGACGTCTCAAACCCCGGCCTGCTTCGCAAACATTCCCATAAATCTCGCAATGTTGCGCCTCTGGGTTTAGAAACTCTGGTTAGGTGCTGAAGATAATAGTCCAGGTGATTCTAATCAACACATCTAACATCTGGAATGAGCAATCAAGCTGCTTTATATGAAAATAATCATGACCTTTAAACCTTCAAGCTGCATACTGGACCCTATTCCAACTAAACTACTGAAAAAGCTGCTTCCTGTGCTTGGCTCTCCTATGCTGAACATAATAAACGGCTTTGAGTTAGTGCTAACGTTTGACCCAAGGTACCAAATGCAAATGAATGTGACACGTAATGTCAAAATAACATGCAAAACAAGCAAGCTCCCCCCCTCCCAAAAGAATATATACCCACACAGTCAGAAGTTTACATACACTTTAGTCAAATACATATAAACTCAGTTTTTCACAATTCCTGACATTTAATCACACTAAATATTCCCTGTCTTAGGTCAGTTAGGATCACCACTTTATTAAGAATGTGAAATGTCAGAATAATAGTAGAGATAATTATTTCTTTCATCACATTCCCAGTGTGTCAGAAGTTTACATACACTCAATTAGTATTTGGTAGCATTTGCCTTTGAAACGTTTGACCCAAGTTTAAAAAAATCAGGTAGACTTCCACAAGCTTCCCACAATAAGTTGGGTGAATTTTGGCCCATTCCTCCTGACAGAGCTGGTGTAACTGAGTCAGGTTTGTAGGTCTCCTTGCTCACACACCATTTTTCAGTTCTGCCCACAAATTGTCTATAGGATTGAGGTCAGAGCTTTGTGATGGCCACTCCAATACCTTGACTTTGTTGTCCTTAAGCCATTTTGCCACAACTTTGGAAGTATGCTTGGGGTCATTGTCTATTTGGAAGACCCATTTGCAACCAAGCTTTAACTTCCTGACTGATGTCTTGAGATGTTGCTTCAATATATTCACATAATTTTCTATTTTGTGAAGTGCACCCCACAATATGATGCTGCCACCCCTGTGCTTCACAGTTGGGATGGTGATCTTCGGCTTGCAAGCCTCCCCCTTTTTCCTCCATATATAACAATGGTCATTATGGCCAAACAGTTCTATTTTTGTTTCATCAGACCAGAGGACATTTCTCCAAAAAGTTCCCATGTGCAGTTGTAAACCGTAGTCTGGCTTTTTTATGGCGGTTTTGGAGCGGTGGCTTCTTCCTTGCTCAGCGGCCTTTCAGGTTATGTCGATATAGGACTTGTTTTACTGTGGATATAGATACTTTTGTACCCGTTTCCTCCAGCATTTTCACAATGTCCTTTGCTGTTGTTCTGGGATTGATTTGCACTTTTCACACCAAAGTATGTTCATCTCTAGGAGACAGAACGCATCTCCTTCCTGAGCGGTATGACGGCTGCGTGGTCCCATGGTGTTGATACTTGCGTACTATTGTTTGTATAGATGAACGTGGGACCTTCAGGTGTTTGGAAAATGCTCCCAAGGATGAACCAGACTTGGAGGTCTACAATTTTCTTTCTGAGGTCTTGGCTGATTTCTTTAGATTTTCCTATGTCAAGCAGAGGCACAGAGTTTGAAGGTAGGCCTTGAAATACATCCACAGGTACACCTCCAATTGACTCAAATTATGTCAATTAGCCTATCAGAAGCATCTAAAGCCATGACATAATTTTCTGGAATTTTCCAAGCTGTTTAAAGGCACAGTCAACTTAGTGTATGTAAACTTCTGACCCACTGGAATTGTGATACAGTGAAAGTGAAATATTCTGTCTAAACAATTTCTTGTGTCATGCACAAAGTAGATGTCCTAACCGACTTGCCAGAACTATAGTTTGTTAACAAGAAATTTGTGGCGTGGTTGAAAAACTAGTTTTAATGACTCAAACATAAGTGTATGTAAAGTTCTGACTTCAACTGTATATAAAATTTTTAGACATATATTTATTTTGTTTGCAACTATAGTTGAAATGTTTTCCATTTACCTTTTTAGATTTTACACATTAATATTTTATATGTTGTTACATGCTTAATTGAAAATTTGAACAAAGGTTCTAAATAAAAGGAGAAATAATCAAATATGAGTAAGTACCTTTTATATAAAATTATACTCAACAAATAAACTATTTATGTATTTATGACAGAAAATGTGCTATAGCGTGATATGTATCGTTATCGGGATATAGATTTTGGCCATATCGCCCAGCCCTACTAGGCAGTGAAAGCAAAATGCAGGGTAACGTAACCAAACATAGAAAAAACTGCAGGGAAAGAGGGACCCGTTTCACTGAATATTTTGGGGGGGCATTTATTTACAATTCATTTGTTCTTGCCTTTCAAAATTATTTCCTTGCAATATTATTTATTTTGCTCAAAACAAAATAAGCACATTTGTTTTGGCTTTCAATATCATTATTTTTGTTTGCAACACTCAAGATATTTGTTCTCGAATTCAAAAGGCTTGCTTGATATTAAAGGCGTTAGAGTAATTCCATACTCCTTCCTCCACGTGGCGATGTTTAGATGTCTTTGTCTGGTGTAAAAGTAGGCTATTGCAAACATCACAAATGTATATCTGGTTAAAACGCTGATTGTTTTTGCCCCAATGCAATGTGTAGACTGTGCCCTGCTTGTGCTACTGCAATATTCTTAGTTAGCCTACAACAGGTTGTAGCCTACATCACAAATTAGCCTACAAAATATCTTTACTTTTAGAATATTCATTTAAAATCGCTGCAGGGTTTTTATTTCATAAATATGAGGCAGAGAAGTAGGCTACATCATGTCAATCAAATTGGTTCAGAAGAGGGTGAGTAAAGAAATGTGAAGAGATGGGGAAGAAATGTAAGAAACATGACGGGCGGGGGAGGGTGAGCAGCAACTATGTAAAAAAAATATAAATCTGTGTGTAAAATAACATGCGCAGCTCCCGGGTGGCGCAGTGGTCTAAGGCACTGCATCGCAGCGCTAGCTGTGCCAACAGAGAGTCTGGGTTCGAGCCCAGGCTCTGTCGCAGCCGGCCGCGACCGGGAGGTCCGTGGGGCGACGCACAATTGGCCTAGCGTCGTCCGGGTTAGGGAGGGTTTGGCCTGTAGGAATATCCTTGTCTCATCGTGCACTAGCGACTCCTGTGGCGGGCCGGGCGCAGTGCGCGTTGACCAGGTCGCTAGGTGCACGGTGTTTCATCCGACACATTGGTACAGCTGGCTTCCGGGTTGGATGCGCGGTGTTAAGAAGCAGTACGGCTGGTTGGGTTGTGCTTCGGAGGACACATGACTCTCGACTTTAGTCTCTCCCGAGCCCGTACGAGAGTTGTAGTGATGAGACAAGGCAGTAAATACTAACAATTGGATACTACGAAAAAGGGGGTTATTTTTTTTAAACAACATGAGCAGAATGTGAATCTGATTGATCAGCTCTGGGGAAAAGATTGAGGGGGGCAGGCAGGATGGTTACCTACCGATCCATAGCTCCGGCCTTTACATAAAGAGCATTGGGGCATCGATTTAGTGTTCACACAAGTTGAGACAATGCCAAAACATACCAGGCCAAATTTTTTAATCTCCTTTAGAAACTTGGTGAGGAATTGCTTGAACACCAGATTGCATGAAGGCAGCTGTGAAACCTGTGTAAAAAAAGAAAAAAAGAAAACTCAGGAAAGTGACATTTCACCTTCTCGCCATTCTGTCATAAGCATTTAAGAGATGTTCAAAATAATGTGTATTTGTCATGTTTTTGTTCAAATAGCTAGCTACTGCAATAGGAAACATGTCAAAGAAAACTAAACATGGCAACATTAAACATGTCGTCCCCCACAAATGTTGTGGCGCCCCCTTTTGGGCCAATTAGTGACAAATGAATGCTCAAATAGGACAGGAGGTATGCTTTTTAAAAGTGTGGGGTTTCAATTGATTACTATAGCAGCCCCCTTGGGCCAATCAGTGTAATTTGCCAAAATCAGGACAGTGGTGTCTGATATATCACGTGTGTTAACAAGAATCATATTCCTGAGCATGTGTGCCAAATTTCAGATCTTCTGTCTCGATTTCTGAAAGCTTGGCTAGGAAAAGCGAACTGACATTTATTTTACCACGGAGGTGCTGTGCTGACCTGTCGTATCCTCTTCAACCACATATTATTATTATTATTAGACCCTGCTGGTCATCTATGAACATCTTGAAGAACGATCTGGCCTCATAATCATCCCCTGGCACAGTCAGAAGCGTACTGGCCAACCATCAGAAAGGGGATACCTAGTCAGTTGCACAACTGAATGCATTAAACCGAAATGTGCCTTCCGCATTTAAAGCTGCACAATGCAGAAATCGTTCTGCCATTTCAGTTTGTGACAAAACAAGCAAGTCTAGTGTAGATAATCAGTGTACCATTTAAAACAGAGTTAAATATATTATTCATAACCAAAAATATTGCATTTTCTTTTGTTTGAAGTTGGAGTACAAAACCGAAAGTAAAAGACCAAAAAATATAACGCCATTTATTTTAAAAATGCCCCGATTTACATGTTACTTATGAGTGCATTTCACACTACTTTTGGATTACACTAAGATTAAGGCTCGTTTGAATGTCCTGCTTAATAGAATGTTTGTGTCATCGCAAATCAACTGCATTATACTTAAACCAGTAAAATGGCTCTTTGGCTAACTTTTGCGACAGCCTATATCAACGAGCGTTACGATTCTAGCGAATAACTGCTGCGTCCATAAATTATTTAGCAAAAATCACAACCAAATATAATCTTAACGACTGTTCAATCAATAATCAAAACATTGTAAGCGTATGACAACCACAAAAAAAATATTTTGTTAAGAAGTAATAAAAACAAATCTAGGATATGTTGAATGGGCGATGGCTTTCTTGTGGCGAAGAGTTTCATGTACTGGAAAATGGTCTTCGATAACACACATTTCTGTGAATTTGGTAGTGTCTCCTAAAAAGTAACATATTGCAGCCTTTCACATTATTTTACACATTGGTCAAAAACTTTTTTTTTTGATGGGACACCCTAAACAATAAAATAATAATTTCAACTAATGGCACCGAGTCATGGCACGAAAAGCAGGCATTGCGCAGCTGTTGTACTGTACCTCCGCAGGCTTTCTCATGGTCTTTGTGCTTGGGTCGTAGTTCAACATATCATAGGGATCAATCCATTCCTCATCGTCCATCTGCCCTTGAGCAACGAGCAACAGGCTGCATACAGCAGCAGTGATGATTAACGTCGTGACAGCACTTGTTGACATCTTCTTCCTTTTAAGACGGCTAGCTAACGTTACTACTATGACATTTGGAGGCTACTCTAGCTAAGCTACATTTAATAACTCGTGCCTCAAACACAACAATAACTTCAAGCTGTGGTCTAACTGGCTTTGGCGACATTCTTCTTCGTTGGTATAATGGCGTTCGCAACAATTAAATGTGCACTCCGCCACCTACCGATCCTCGACTTCGACGATGTCATCTACAAAATAGCCTCCAACACTCAACTCAGCAAACTGGATGCAGTCTATCACAGTGCCATCAGTTTTGTCGTTTTGCTGGTCAACTGCCCGGCACCCTCCACAGCAACCCGCCAAAGCCCCCACCATTTCTTCTTCACCCAAATCCAGATAGCTGATGTTCTGAAAGAGCGGCAAAATCTGGGCCTCTACAAATTCAACCGGGTTTGACAATCTGGACCCTCTCTTTCTAAAATTATCTGCCGAAATGGTTGTTTATTCCATGTGTAACTCTGTGTTGTTGTATGTGGCTAATTGCTATGCTTTATCTTGGCCAGGTCGCAGTTGCAAATGAGAACTTGTTCTCAACTAGCCTACCTGGTTAAATAAAGGTGAAATAAATAAATACATTTTAAAAAAATAGTCACCAAAGCCCCATATACCACCCACCACTGCGACCTGTATGCTCTAATCGGCTGGCCCTCGCTACATATTCGTCACCAGACCCACTGGCTCCAGGTCATCTATAAGTCTTTGCTAGGTAAAGCTCCACCTTATCTTAGCTCACTGGTCACGATAACAACACCCACCCGTAGCACGAGCTCCAGCAGGTATATCTCACTGGTCATCCCCAAAGCCAGCACCTCCTTTGGCCGCCTTTACTTCCAGTTCTCTGTTGCCAATGACTGGAAAGAATTGCCAAAATCGCTGAAGCTGGAGACTTATATTTTCCTCACTAACTTTAAACATCAGCTATCCGAGCAGCTAACCGATCGCTGCAGCTGTACATAGCCCATCCAATCTGTAAAAAGCCCATCCAATCTACCTACCTCATCCCCATATGGTTTTTATTTACTTTTCTGCTCTTATGCACACCAGTATTTCTACTTGCACAGCATCATCTGCACATCTATCACTCCAGTATTAATTTGATCAATTGTAATTACTTGCTACTATGGCCTATTTATTGCCTTACCTCCTCACGCCATTTGCACACATTGTATATAGGACTTTCTTTTTTTCTATTGTGTTATTGCCTGTACGCTTGTTTATTCTATGTGTAACTCTGAGGTTGTTGTCTGTGTCATACTGCTTTGCTTTATCTTGACCAGGTCGCAGTTGTAAATGAGAACTTGTTCTTAACTAGCCTACCTTAAATAAAGGTGAAATAAAAACATTAAAATTAAAATAATGCTGCCAGGATGTCAAGCTACTCTCTTGGCTGCTGGGCTGACATCGGCTTTGCCGAAGCAATGCATTTCAGACACCAGCCTTGACGGATTTGCTTTTTATTGCTCAGTATTGTTCAGCCATTTCTACCAGGGCCTCACTGTAGTAGTCATCCTTGGTCAAGGAACTGAAACACTTTAGCATGTCTTCCACCAGATCAGGTGAATCAGGCAGAATGTCTGTAAGATAAACACATGATATAGATGAGGGGAACGTAAACTGTTCGAGACAAACCGTATCATTCAAATGGATTGGAGTTAAAGGTTTTATTCTGGGACTTTTAGTTAATAATACTCATCAACTGTTGATATACAGATGTGTATACAGTATCAGTCAAAAGTTGACACACCTACTCATTCCAAGGTTTTTCTTTATTTTTTTTATTAGTATTTCCTACATTGTAGAATAATAGTGAAGACATCAAAACTATGAAATAACACATACGGAATCATGTAGTTAACAAAAAAGTGTTAAACAAATCAAAATATATATTTATATTTTAGATTCTTCAAAGTAGCCACCCTATGCCTTGATGACAGATTTGCAGACTCTTGGTATTCTACCAACGAGCTTCATGAGGTAGTCACCTGGAATGCATTTCAATTAACAGGTGACCCTTGTTAAAAGTTCATTTGTGGAATTTCTTTCCTTCTTAATGCGTGTGAGCCAATCAGTTGTGTTGTGATAATGATGTATCTTATGAAGTCATTGCGTCACCTGAAATGTAGCTGTTAAATACATAATATATACTGTATATATATTTAACAATAAAACAAAAATATACTTTATAGTATCGTTTTATGAAGCAAATTAGTAAGATAGCTGTGGTAATTCATCACGGACTGCATCAAACTAGTTATTCCTACAGGTCACGAGCTGGGCTGGGACATCACTAATTTGTCCAGATGCTTATAAATTCCTCAAATGGCCATTTGAAACTCTTCAAACTAGTTGCATGTGTTTTAATTTTGAAATACTCAAATAGATGTCTATTAAAATACCCTGAAATAAAAGATGACATACTGTATTGTTGCCTCATATTCATAATCTGTCTGTTAAATGTGCTCACTCACTAGCTAATGGCTGAATTGGCTATCTCAATGGCTGCAGAAAATCCAGAGGTATTGTTGCCATAAGATACATTTAAATCAATTTCAGCACTCTGCTTTGGTACTTAAAATACTAACATAAATGATTGTCTAACAATCAACTATAATAAAATAGTCACTATTTTATGTAATTTTAAAAAACTAAAACTGATCAGCAAGTCCTGGTTTTATCATAAAAACAGTTACTAAGAATAAAGCATAAATTAATAGATTGCACATCAATATACTGTTATACTATACTAACCTGGCTACAACTGGGTTTTGTTTTGCCTGCTGATAAAGGGGCACAACCATCTCATCCCTGGCATACATGATGTTATTGACTACAGCGAAGAGGGTCACCACTATACCACTACTTGGTCCTATCGGACCTCTCCCTGCAAAGCTGTTCTCCCTCAGCATGTCATTCAACAGTTGAAGGCCCTCATCCTCAGACTGAGTCAGGATAACCCCAAGGGGGAGACAAGTGCGGGTAAGGAGAAGAAAAAATACTCTGCAGTTCAGTCTGGCCATGATCCCAGATGAATCACTGAAGCAGAGCTCCCCACTGTGCACAACGATGTGTCCACAATTTTCTACACCACCACTAATACTGTACCACAATACAAAAGGAAATGATCATAATAACTACAAATATCACCCAGTATCTGAGGCAGATTCCTTAAAAAAAATATTACTTTATTTGCCGGTAACAGAACTAGAGGTCTGGACCCCTCCTGTCTCAGCCTCCAGTATTTATGCTGCAGTAGTTTATGTGTCGGGGGGCTAGGGTCAGTTTGTTATATCTGGAGTACTTCTCCTGTCCTATCCGGTGTCTTTCTTTCTCTCTCTCGGAGGACCTGAGCCCTAGGACCATGCCTCAGGACTACCAGGCATGATGACTACTTGCTGTCCCCAGTCCACCTGGCCGTGCTGCTGCTCCAGTTTCAACTGTTCTGCCTGTGATTATTATTATTTGACCATGCTGGTCATTTATGAACATTTGAACATCTTGGCCATGTTCTGTTATAACCCCACCCGGCACAGCCAGAAGAGGCCTGGCCACCCCACATAGCATGGTTCCTCTCTAGGTTTCTTCCCTAGACCCACTCCAATTTGCTTACCGCCCAAATAGGTCCACAGACGATGCAATCTCAACCACACTGCACACTGCCCTAACCCATCTGGACAAGAGGAATACCTATGTGAGAATGCTGTTCATCGACTACAGCTCGGCATTCAACACCATAGTACCCTCCAAGCTCGTCACCCTGGGTCTCGACCCCGCCCTGTGCAACTGGGTACTGGACTTCCTGACGGGCCGCCCCCAGGTGGTGAGGGTAGGAAACAACATCTCCTCCCCTCTGATCCTCAACACTGGGGCCCCACAAGGGTGCGTTCTGAGCCCTCTCCTGTACTCCCTGTCCACCCACGACTGCGTGGCCACGCACGCCTCCAACTCAATCATCAAGTTTGCGGACGACACAACAGTGGTAGGCTTGATTACCAACAACGACGAGACGGCCTACAGGGAGGAGGTGAGGGCCCTCGGAGTGTGGTGTCAGGAAAATAACCTCACACTCAACGTCAACAAAATTAAGGAGATGATTGTGGACTTCAGGAAACAGCAGAGGAAACACCCCCTATCCACATCGATGGAACAGTAGTGGAGAGGGTAGCAAGTTTTAAGTTCCTCGGCATACACATCACAGACAAACTGAATTGGTCCACTCACACAGACAGCATCGTGAAGAAGGCGCAGCAGCGCCTCTTCAACCTCAGGAGGCTGAAGAAATTCGGCTTGTCACCAAAAGCACTCACAAACTTCTACAGATGCACAATTGAGAGCATCCTGGCGGGCTGTATCACCGCCTGGTACGGCAACTGCTCCGCCCTCAACCGTAAGGCTCTCCAGAGGGTAGTGAGGTCTGCACAACGCATCACCGGGGTCAAACTACCTGCCCTCCAGGACACCTACACCACCCGATGTTACAGGAAGGCCATAAAGATCATCAAGGACATCAACCACCCGAGCCACTGCCTGTTCACCCCGCTATCATCCAGAAGGCGAGGTCAGTACAGGTGCATCAAAGCTGAGACTGAAAAACAGCTTCTATCTCAAGGCCATCAGACTGTTAAACAGCCACCACTAACATTGAGTGGCCGCTGCCAACACACTGACACTGACTCAACTCCAGCCACTTTAATAATGGTAATTGATGGGAATGATGTAAATATATCACTAGCCACTTTAAACAATGCTACCTTATATAATGTTACTTACCCTACATTATTCATCTCATATGCATACGTATATACTGTACTCTATATCATCGACTGCATCCTTATGTAATACATGTATCACTAGCCACTTTAACTATGCCACTTTGTTTACATACTCATCTTATATGTATATACTGTACTCGATACCATCTACTGTATCTTGCCTATGCTGCTCTGTACCATCACTCATTCATATATCCTTATGTACATATTCTTTATCCCCTTACATACACTGTGTATAAGACAGTAGTTTAGGAATTGTTAGTTAGATTACTTGTTGGTTATTACTGCATTGTCGGAACTAGAAGCACAAGCATTTCGCTACACTCACATTAACATCTGCTAACCATGTGTATGTGACAAATACAATTTGATTTGATTTGGTTTTGGCCTTTCTAGGGAGTTTTTTCTAGCCACCGTGCTTCTACACCTGCATTGCTTGCTGTTTGGGGTTTTAGGCTGGGTTTCTGTACAGCACTTTGAGATATCAGCTGATGTACGAAGGACTATATAAATACATTTGATTTGATTTGGACAGAGGGATCTGTTCGCTGATGAACGGCCATCTGCTGGTCGTTCATCAGGATAAGGGGGAGTGCCCGATTTTAAATTGCTGGGTCAGTGTCTCTATGATTTTGGGCCCCACATCCGTATGCCTGAGGGCGTCTGCTACAAACATGTTGTGGTTGTGGACATTGTACATCCATACAATGGCCAAATATTCCAAAATATGAAGCTCTTTGCTCCTGGGACGAACCACACACAACATTGTGTGAGAGAACAAAGAGGGGATAACTTGATTGACAAACTGGCTTATTAGACATGTGAATCACTGATCCACCATCCAAGTGTGTTGTGGGGCCCTAGCCTGGTAGGGGCCCCTTAAATGTTTAGAGAATGATTTGATTATCATTTAAAAAATTTTAGACAAAAGAATCTGTGATGAAAATTAAAACGTATAACCATAATCCGATCAGGCAGCTCTATCCCCCTTACAATGCACATGGTTTGGTCCATTCTCCACGAGGAGAAGAAAAAAAATACAGCTGATCTCACAGTTGCTCCGGCATGTAGCCTAAGCATTCACGAGAGATAACCACTATGCCCCCCTCAAAAACAAAATTGGGTTTCCAGAAAAGGAAAGAAAGGAAACAGAGACAGCGAAATTCAGGGAATAAATTACTCACTACGTTTTTACGCAGAAAAAAAACGAGGAAAATGATTTGAGTGGTAAGTCAGTGCAGACGGCCTGCAGAACTGAGTAGCCTAGCTAGCCAATATAGCTAGCTTGCTAGCGTGGACTCACTCGGCTCGGTCAGAGTAGTAATTATTAACATGATGATGATGAGCTACAACTACCAGCTATGGCTAGCTAATTTGGTATTATTTAGATATTCTTGTATTCCCCAATATGTGCGTGATATTTGTTAGCTAGCTAGACTAAAATCTAACATGTAGCCTACCTATCCATACTGTAAATGCTACTACTATTGCTGTAGACAAAGATCCCAACGTGTGTCCACTACATGAAGGTTTGGTGTTCTTTGGATGCAACTCAGCATTCTTTGTCCTCCAAACACGACGAGTTGAGTTTTTACCAAAAATGGTTTTGGTTTCATCTGACCATATGACATTCTCCCAATCTTCTTCTGGATCATCCAAAATGCTCTTTAGCAAACTTCAGACGGGCCTGGACATGTACTGGCTTATGCAGGGGGACACGTCTGGCACTGCAGGATTTGAGTCCCTGGCCGCGTAGTGTGTTACTGATGGTAGGCTTTGTTACTTTGGTCCCAGCTCTCTGCAGGTCATTCACTAGGTCCCCCTGTGTGGTTCTGGGATTTTTGCTCACCGTTCTTGTGATCATTTTGACCCCACGGGGTGAGATCTTGCGTGGAGCCCCAGATCGAGGGAGATTATCAGTGGTCTTGTATGTCTTCCATTTCCTAATAATTGCTCCCACAGTTGATTTCTTCAAACCAAGCTGCTTACCTATTGCAGATTCAGTCTTCCCAGCCTGGTGCAGGTCTACAATTTTGTTTCTGGTGTCCTTTGACAGCTCTTTGGTCATGGCCAAAGTGGGGTTTGGAGTGTGACTGTTTGAGGTTGTGGACAGGTGTCATTTTATACTGATAACAAGTTCAAACAGGTGCCATTAATACAGGTAACGAGTGGAGGACAGAGGAACCTCTTAAAGAAGAAGTTACAGGTCTGTGAGAGCCAGAAACCGTGCTTGTTTGTAGGTGACCAAATACTTATTTTCCACCATAATTTGCAAATAAATTCATTAAAAATCCTACAATGTGATTTTCTGGATTTCTTTTATTTTTTGTCTGTCATAGTTGAAGTGTACCTATGATGAAAATTACAGGCCTCTCTCATCTTTTTAAGTGGGAGAACTTGCACAAATGGTGGCTGACTAAATACTTTTTTGCCCCACTGTACGTAAACCTTAGCCAAATACATTTAAACTCAGTTTTTCACAATTACTGTCTTAAAGAAATCCCTGTCTTAGGTCAGTTAGGATCACCACTTTATTTTTAGAATGTGAAATGTCAGAATAATAGTAGAGAATGATTTATATCCGAACTGACTTGCCAAAACTATAGTTTGTTAACAAGAAATTGGTGGAGTGGTTGAAAAACTAGTTTTAATGACTCCAACCTAAGTGTATGTAAACTTTCGCTAATAGCGTTTCAATCGGTGACGTCACTCGCTCTGAGAAGTAGTTGTTCCCCTTGCTCTGCAAGAGCTGTGGCTTTTGTGGAGCGATGGGTAACGATGCTTCGTGGGTGTCACTTGTTGATGTGTGCAGAGGGTCCCTGGTTCGAGCCCAGGTAGGGGAGAGGGACGGAAGCTATACTGTTACATATGGATGTATATAGTTTTCAAACTGATATGGACACATATTAATGTCAAAATAACATGCCAAACAGGCAAGCCCCCGTCAAAAGAAAATCTGCACTGAATGATGGGTCGCCATTGATCCTTCGACATCACCGGACCATCTGGTGAAGCATCCAGGGTCCCAGACCCCGTGACCCAAAGCTCTGACTCCTGCACATCCATCCTTGTAGCCATTTTGAATGCCTTGACGCCCTCCTCTTTGTTATCTGTGCCCCACTACAGACAACACCCATCCAACGTCTGAACATCTTGAAAAAGATTCATTTTAATAAATGTGCTATATGAATAAAGTTTGATTTGATTGATGACATTACAGCTGTAGAATATTTAAGTGCAGTTTTTCCATAAACTTTTAATTGTTAACTTGGGATTGTATCACTTGACATATCAATTATATAGTGGAAATGATCCTATAAATCTATAAATAAGACTGTGAATGCATGTACCACTCCTAATAAATAAATAAGTTGCCTTTGAAGATTTGTCTCTGGTTATGAAACTACAATACAGGCTGGATGTCTAAACAAAGTAAATTCTGAATGTCAATAGATTTTTTGGATTAATTCTCATCAATGAAAACATTCTAGAACTGAGTTATCAGTCATCAAGGTCTGGTATCCAGGGTAATCTGGTTAATTGATTAAGTGGCTCTTTCCTTGTAGAATGTTGACAGCTGTATGAGACACATTGTATTGCTATGACTCTCAAACTTATCTTAATATCTACACTCACCAACTCAGGATAAACGTTTATCCCTCATGCGTGCCCTGACCAAACCGGGTAAATTGCCCCTCAGTATATCTGCAGTTCTCCGCATGGCCAGACTTCTAGTGGTCTTCTCCTCTTGTAATGCACTTCTGCTCATCCTTGAAAAATGTCATACGGTCTGAAATACACACCAAAGTCGACATAATGTACAAACAATTATCTTGGCTAAGTAAAACAAAATTATTGTTTTGATATACTGCTCTGCTAACTAAAGCCTAGTCAGTGACAAGCTAAGACAGAGAAAGGGGACATAAATTCATGGATGGGCACAAGGGTTTCTGATCGTGTTGGTGAACGGTAGCTGACGGTGCCAGCTGGAGATGATGTGCAGCAGCTTCCCGCAGGAATTTGTCTTGCTGAGGTCTTCTCTTGCTAATTAGCATTTTGTTTTTTTCACCGCTAAATGTTATCGATATTATGACCCGTCCACTGTGCCAGACGATTTCCTCCTCCACAATAACTGAATTGGTGGAACAGTGCAGAAGAGAAACTCCCCCGAAAGTACTTATTTTTTTTATTTTCGTCAAGATCAGAATGTGGGGGACTTATAAAGTGTCAGGGGTTTATTTTATGCCTGGCTACGTTAGGTTATTTGTAGACAGTTGGCGTCTACACACACCAGCATTTATTGTTACTGAATTGTAGGCTACCGGTAATTACATTTCCCCAAAACCTTTATGATTTTACTGTGATGTTTTATTGACGTGCGCTGTGATGAAAAAAAATTGCCATACACACTCAAATAAATAACACCACTCAAATGGGTAGACCCGTCTAAATAAATACTATTAGCATATTCTTTACAATGAAACAGATTATCTAGATGTCATGCCAAAGAGAGTGATCCACATGCATGATAATAAAAATCACGCATTATTGTTATACAGGTTATACTTAAACTTGTTATACTGTCAACAGTATATGTCTGTCTGACTGCCCATGTGCCATTACACGAGAGTGCCATTACACTAGAGTGCCATTTTGTGGTAACTTGACAGGGTATGTCCACACACGTTTACATGTTAATTGCATTTACTTGCAAACTAGAAAATAAAGGCGCAATAAATAAATAAAGGTACAAACGGTATAATACTGTGAGCGATATAGCCAATTTAACATGAGAAGTGTCCCGTTTTACTGCGCCGACTCTGGGCGATGACATCACAGGAGGGTAAAGGTCACGGGCAATACTAATGTCCATAATAACAACGCTTACATGAATAGTAATAATACTATACTGCAGTCAAGTACAATTCAGTAGGAATTATTTGTATAGTATTCACCATATAACACATTTGTATAATGACCAGAATAAACAACGCAGGCCCAGTTCATTGTTCTGTTTGTTTGTAGAGAAAGTCAAGCTGCTCTTCACTGAAGTTAACTGAATCTTGAGTATAAAATGGGCCAATCTTTCTCAAACCTTTCCCCTCATTGACAGTGCAGACAGCTGTTGGCCTACCACCCCACTGCATTACACCCTCGTATTGCTCAGAGAAGAGAGGAATAATGTACCTTTCTTAAAGTATAAAACCCATCCTTTGAAATTATTTTCTATTAACTGTAATTTTCATCTCGCTCATGAAAGCAATTTTTTATTGTATTCTGACACCTTCTGGCTAACATATATACTGCAGCCAATGAGTGAAATAGCATAAATGCCAACTTCTGCACAGCCTGTACACAAACTCAAACCTTTCGCATAGAAACATAAAAACAAACAAAAATTCACCAAAAACTGTGATGGTGGTGCCGAGTAGGACGAGCACAGATCAGCACTGACAATTGAATACATGCAGAAAATAAAAAATCTATTAGGTCATGGGATAGTTCACCCAAATGACAAAATTACATATTGGTTATCCTTACTCTGTAAGCCAGGGGTTTCCAAAACAAATTGGACCGCGACATGTGAAAAAAAGTGATGTCATCAACAGCCAAGGTTTACTTTTTTAATTTGGGCTATGACAGTCTATTACAAATCAGTCTGACAGTACTTTTGACAGTATTTCCACCTGACAAATCAGTTTGACAGTATTTCAATCTGAAGGAAGTATGGCTTGGGGTGACTGAAATGCATCAGAAAGGTATTGGGAATTTCAGAAGATCATCAGGTCATCAGATCATTTTTCCCCCAGTCAGATTTAGTGCCTGGTCTTGCCAACTCTGTTCTAATGAGCTGCATGGTTTGTGGGCATTGTAGAGGGAAACAGAATTGTATTTTGTAGAGTAAACGGTTCAAAAGATAGAAACACATTTGTTGGAAGAAAACAGAAACCGCTCTGTTTATTACAACCACATCTAGCTAACCACGGTTCTATGAACCAAGCTCAATTTTATTTCAGTTTCTCCCGCGACTGTAATTTTCAAATGAGGTGACCCCACATTGGGCCATGACCCCTAGTTTGGGAAACACAGCTGAAATAAAAACCAAAACATACCTTCTCCATACACTGATTACAGGGTAAGGAAACAAATGTAATTTTGCAATTTGTGTGAACTATCCCTTTAAAAAAAAGCAACCTCCTGGAATTAACACAGATAAAAATTGTTAAAATAAAAAATAAACAAAGAACTAACTAATCACTATTTTATTAGTTGCACTATTGGAGAAGTTGAGGAGATAATTCACTTGATACCCACCTCTGTTCAAGCACTGTTAGTTTCATGCTTTGTTTAAACGGGGGTGATGGCGCATTCACCAGATCACACCCACGCAGTTTAGCAGCCGGGCTGAGCTCCCTCCCACTGCCTGTAGTCCCGCCGCCTACAATCACTATTGCCATGGCAACACATCAGTGACTTGCATTGGCAGGGAGGCCATCACACAGGGCTGAGATTGTGGAGGATGGGAGGGCGCTACACATGTGGGTGTTCAGTGATGAGTTGACCTGATCTCAGGAGAAAATCTGTGTGTGTGTGTGAGAAAGAGATGAGAGGGAGGAGAGAGAGCGAGGGAGTGTGTGTATGTGAGAGAGAGAGAGAGAGAGAGAGAGAGGGCAAAAGAGAGGGAGAGATGTGAAGTATGAAAAGGACCTGCGTCAGAGTGAGCAGAGTGAGTCATCGGGCAGTTTCAGAATGTTTTAATATGACACTGATGCAAATACTTTACCCCAGACAGCGGTTCATCATCCCTTTCTTTTTTAAGAAGAGAAACTGTTGACTGGACCACATTCAGTCTGTCAGCGTTCATTATACCTTATAAATACCAGTATAGGTTCTCTGCCATGGAACAGTTTAGCTGTCTAGCTGTAAAAAAAGAAAAAAAGAAAAGAAAAAGAAGAACTGAAAAAATCTAAATGTTGTTATTTTATCGTAGGACATAATAATAAGATTAATATAAAATATATATCATGAATAAGGAAAGACAACCACCATAAAAAATAAAGTTTAATAATGTTTATGTGCTGTATAACAAATAAAATATATTAGTGTTTAAAAAAAAAACAGGTGCATATCTACTGTGTAGGCAAGCCTGGGCTAACTCGATAACAGTGATAAGAACATGAATCAATGTACTATCAACATCTTGGCTGTCTATCACACTGCTGGACATGCGTTGGTCTGTGAACATTACATGACACTGATTAAACTAAACCAGTACAGGTTTAGGAGGACAGGAGAAGTCACCTAGCACAGAACAGAACAGACAGTGGGCCCAGAAAGTATGTACTTAGTACTTAAACAGTACTTACAAAAGTATTGCATTTGTTGCAGTCTATTTGACCTAGAGAGACTATTACTACAAAACTGTTGTGACTGCGGTGACGCCAAAAAAGACAAACAGACTCTATAGCAAGACAGATTTACACATTTGGAAACACAACATTAAACAACCATCTGAGAGCTAATTCTAACATACAAACATCTTGAATTATACATTGGTGGTCACAGCTGAAACACTGGTAGGATCTAAGACTACGAGGCTGTGTAACATGAACATCTTATGATACCAGACACTTTCACTTGTTTTCTCTAACGACAGTTATTCGGTTTTTGCTCTACACACATAAACACAGTACTGAGATTGACACCAACATTACACTGACAAAACTCTGCTTTTGGGATTAGGCAAATATTCTTGTAATTGTACAGGCCGAATTGGCCCTGTCGGTCCTACAGTGAGATATGTATTAAAACACAACTTTCTGGAGTGCAACAATATAACGGGGAAGAAATCAAGAAGTTACATATCGGGATATTCTTTTTGACAATATATCGCAATATTATTTTGGACAATCTCGCAATGTTATTTTTGTGCTTGTTAGCTGTACATGCGCAAAAACTCCAGTATTTCCCCTTCTATAGCTTGTTATCCATCTTCTTTTAAAATGGTGAGCTAACATCCTTTCGGAACTTTTATTCACATGACTGATCAAAACACATTTTTTCATGGCTTTCGTGGCTCTTTTTTCATGGCTTTCATGGCTCTTTTTTCATGGCTCTGCAGTATCAAATCACAATACATATCGAATTGGCACCTAAGTATCGTGATAATATCGTATCGTGAGGTCCCTGGCAATTCCCAGCCCTAATAACAGACCAGGGGCCCTACTCAATACAATGGGTAACTCAATGTTGTGTTGAGGTTCAAATGTGCATTCTTACAGTACAACATCATGTGTTTGACAGACTTATCAAGGAAACTCGATTTGTCTAGGCCAACCCACGGGCAGCCTGGCCATCTGGCATTTAGGGCAAATGCCAGATGGGCTGGTCATTTTTTTTTGACTAGTGTGCCTGTCTAAACAGTTTTTTTTGTGCACAATTATCATGGGGGAAAAACGGGCTGGTATGGGGGCCTTGAGGAAAGAAATGGGCCGGTGTGGGGGCATCAAAGTTTTTTTTTTTTAAATGATAGGGCTGATTTTTGGTCCCAGTCCATCTCCGGGCCAACCTATCCCATAACACTGATCTGAACTCTAACTGGAGATCTATACACAAAAGATTCTGCAGCCTCAGTTTAATTTACAGTATCACTCATAAATACATACAGTACATACAGTAGGATGATGCAAAACTATAATTTCTCCTCTCCAGATAGCTCTCTTTCCACCTCTGATTAAAACAGAATCCTACTGTATTCTTTACAGTACAATAGTTACCCACCGATCGAACACGACAAGCCAAAAATAGCTTGGGGTATTTTCTTGTTCTTTTTCATATCCTGACCTCTCCGCTCTTGTTTCACTTAATCTTCATTCAAATTCATGTAGCGAAACAGAATGTAAGCTCAGGAGATCAGGATTGTGGTACAAGGCTACTTTCCCGACCCATCATTCTTAAATAATATCATGCACATCAATCAATAAATACATAAAGGCCTATACAGCATGAAAGTTATCCTGTGAAAGGACATCCTCGTTCAGTTTTCCCCGTGACTGAATCTATGCTCTACTCTAGACGCTTTGGCAAAAACCTTAGACAAAATGAAAGAAAATAAATGTTTTTTCTTTTGAGGCAACGTTGGTTTGTTAAGGCTCTACTGTGGCTGTGCTTGCTTTAGTATCCATTAATTTGACTGAGATAGATGCTTAGTGTAAAAAGTGTAAATGACGACTAAAACCGGATGGGGAAACAGACGAAGGATGGGAGGCACTATGTGGAATCCTCTGGTTCTGATTTGATGGTCTTTCTGTCAGTGTGGTTGGCCGCTTGATGCGAGGATCCATTTTCTAAGGTAAAACACAAAGAAAAGATCATCAGAATAAAACATGCCATGTGTTTTCTAACCATATACCTTTTCACTCATAGTGGAGCTTGAATGTAGGCAGGTGTGTGCATGCAACAGACCATTACTAATACTCACTGTTTGTAGTGTGTACGTATACATACGTGACTCAAGAATGAACATACATTTGCCCGAGTGGTGCTGTACCTGTTGCTGGTGCTTTGGCCTCATCTGTGTTATGGTTGTTATGGAATCGTTTGAGCTCATTGGCTAGCTGCTTCCCCAGGGGAAGCTCCCCCTCCGCCACACTCTTACTGGGCACCCGCAAGTTCATTGGTCGCTCGTCTGAAAACATCCATAAACACATAGACAAACATTAGGGTATGCGTAAACCATTGAGATGCACGCTGCCATCTTACACAATCAATTCCAATGGCACTGCTGTTAGAGTACCATTCACCAAGCTGCTTTTGGTGATACAAAAAAAATGACATTTAACATTCTGTCTCTCAAAATCTTGAGAGATCTGATGCGCATTTGCTCTGGGCCCGAGTTTGTACTCCACTCGGTGCCCCCCAAAAAAAGATTTTATACTCTTCTTCTCATTCAACTTGAATAAGGTGCTTTAAATAGCTTATGAAGGAGAGACAGGATGAAAGAGAGAGAGACAGAGAGAGAGAGTGGGAGAGAGGAGAAAGACAAAGAAAGAGAGAGAAAGAGAGCGAGAGCGAGAGAGACGCCCCTGGGCAGCCACATGGCGGAGGAGGTAAACAGGCGTGGGAGAGTTAATGACAGGTGCAGAGAGAGGATAATTATGGGTAACATGAATATAATGAGCTGTCAGGAGTATGGGCCGTGCGAGAGAGAAAAGGACGAGAGAGAAAAGGACGAAGATGGGATGAGTCCCTGAGGGACGGCTACCGGCTTAACACAGTTATGATTCCTCCTCAGATACAAAATGAATCCCTGACTTAAAAAATAAGATTTGAAGGCTGGAAATGGTGACTCACAGAGCTGTGAATTTGGAACATGAGGATAGCACTCATGTACGAGCGCTCTCCAAAGAGAGACGCAGAAGACAGACCGTACCGTTACCTTGGTGCTCTGTGCTTTTGTCTACCGACGTGCCTTTGGTGCCTGGAGCCTCGCTGAGGTACTTCAAAGCCCCTGCAGGTATCCTCCAATCCAGAGCGTGTAACCTCTCCTGTACCGCGGCATCATGGAGGATCTCCATCTGTCTGGCTAACAGACGGTCCAACTGCACCTGTTAAAACAAAATACATTTACAGGGCGTTAACAACTGCTCCTACTCTTGTAAAAAAACATGCCTCCGGAAATGACCGGGTCAACTAAACGTGTCTCCGATAATGTTTACTTTATACAATAAAAATAAATGTAACCCCTTTTTCTCCCCCAATGGAAGCCAGCCGCAGCAATGTATTGGAGGACACACCGTTCACCTGACGACCGCTAGGTCAACCTGCAGGCGCCCGGCCCACCACAAGGAGTCGCTAGAGCGCAATGAGGCAAGTAAAGCGCTCCCCTAACACGGGCGACCCGGACTCCTGATCACAGCCGATTGTGATACAGCCCAGGATCAAACCCGGGTCCGTAATGATGCCTCTAGCACTGCGATGCAGTGCCTTAGACCGCTGCGTCACTCTGGAGGCCCATGTTTACATTTTATAATCCACTTTTCAAGTATGTTACCTGAAGGTTTCTCCCAACTATCTCCTCTCCTTTGGACTTGGCGCAGGCTAGCTGTTCTCTCAGTATGCCCTGTCTCATGTGGATGGCCTGCAGAGCCTCCTGGATGTCAAAGAAGTTCTCCTCTGTCTTGATTCTTTTAGGAGACGGCTCATCTCTGTCGCCGCAGCGAGACCTACAGTGGAGAAGACAATACATTCAGTTTGTATGCAGAGAAACAATTGAAAGATATGGAAAGCATCGTCCGAACATGACATGAATCACACCATAGGATCATTTACATAACTGGAAAACATGTCTCTGTAAAATGTAACACATGACAGTAACGAGTTACATAATAATAACCACCAGAAGAAAATGTACTTAAGCAAGTAAATAAGTCACCCATGCTTCCCAACTTCCCTTAGCATCGCTAACTCTAACAAGCAACGGTTGTGTGCGGTGCAGTGGAGGAGAGTGGCTCTTACTTGCTGGTCCTGTAGGTGTATTTGTAGGTGACCTCTCTGGAGATCTGCCTGGCCAGACCAAACAGCTCGTCTCTACGGGTCAGTAGCACCACGTCTCTCATACACAGCTGGGCTGCTGCTTCGTTCACTGTCAGCTGAAAGGCAGGACACGCGTGATAATAAGTCATGTTGTCAACTATAACTGTAGATACACAACTCTGTCAGTGAGCTCTTCAGTTGTGACTTCTACTACTGCCGACCTACTTTTAGACGGCTGAAGCAAACTTGTGGAACTGAGGTTTGTCACCTGTATTGCACTGGCACTGAGTAGACTAACCTAGGACTGCAAAATTATCCCATCTCTTATCCCTACCTCATGAAGCGTCAGTTGTTTGCCGTCCCTCCTCTTTGAGTCGAAGCGTCCATAGATGGCGCTATACTTCCTGACCTCCTCCGCTCTCCTTGGATCATCATCACTCATATCAAAGATGTGGCTAATCATCTTAGCAAGTTTCTTATTGGTCTTCAGTTGCTCTTTGACCTCTGTGGGGTCGCTCTTGGACAGGGCCGGGGTTATCCGGTCCACACACTCCAGGACAGACTGCAAAGCTGCAGCGTCAAGTGCCTCCAGACCCTCTCGGGGGGACGACGGAGACCCCCGGTCGGACGGAGAGAGGCTCTGTTCGCTGTCGTTGCTGTGACCCGACCAGAAGCGCCCCTCGCTGCCGCTCTGCAGTGGAGACCCCCCTGACACTCTGTCCCTGGCCACTTCCAGCTTTCCTGGATCCAGACATGTCGCAGCTATGATTTTGGGAACCTTGACATGGGTCTCGCCACGGGCGCTGTTGTTACCCCCTCGCTCCGCGCCGCCCGGCGTGGGTGACCCCTCGGGTAACTTATAGACTGGTATACTACACACCGGTACAGATGTCAGGGGCTGATTAAACAACGTTGGATTGGTGACCCAGTCTCGCAGGGATTTCTGGAGCCTCCGGACGTGCAGGGGCTTGCTGGCCATGCCCACCAGAGCCATAATCTCTAGGAATTCCTCCTCCCCGGCCTCACAGAGCTGCTGCACGTCATCTCCTCCCTGCTGGATGAAGGCCTCGTAGTAGTACAGCAGGTTGGCCCTCTGGAGGATTCGGTAGAGCTGCAGCTCCCCCAGAGTTCTGGGCAACGCTGCCGCCATGCCTGGGAGAGAGAACACAAGACGGGATGGGCAAGAGGTTCTGCCTGACCAGAGAGTGTTGGTGTATGTGTGTGTGTGTTTTTGGGAGTGGGGGTGTGTTTTTGGAGTGTGTGTGTGTGTGTGTGTGTGTGTGTGTGTGTGTGTGTGTGTGTGTGTGTGTGTGTGTGTGTGTGTGTGTGTGTGTGTGTGTGTGTGTGTGTGTGTGTGTGTGTGTGTGTGTGTGACTGACTGAGAGAGAAAGAGGCACTCCCTCCACTCCGCCTGAGTTCCCTTTGTAAATTCTGCAGTACTAGGGCTGCAGAAGGAAGAGTGGCGGTTCGCAGTCAGAGCCCTGTTAGTTGCTGATGGGACCACATGCCACAATCCTCCTTTGCAGCATGCGTAGGTGGCCTTTCTCACACACACATGCTCCACTTGCTTTAGCCAAGGGATTGTTAACTACCCATTTCTTGCAAGTTAGAGGACTATGTCACAAATAATTAGATATTGCTGAACGACCCTTAGTTATGTGAATAATATAATTTGATTGTTTATCATCAATGGGAATTCAGAGTGTTTGCAAACAACTGCACAACTACTTCATAACCACATGCTGTCAAAACCTCAGGGCAAAATGCAACGCAGCCTGATTTAAAACCGACATTCCAAAGAACAGAGCAGATCAAGAGGCAAAAATGACCATGGAATATTTGCACAAATCAATCTACCTAAATAGAAAATAAAAGAAATTCGTTTCAAAACACCACAAAGTAAAAATGTAAATGCAAAATGCAGTAATCCAGCACCAGACTAAACGTCACTCAAAACCGGTTTTGCAAGTAAATCCACATCAGGAAGATGAGTAAAAAATACCATTGTCGGCAATAATAGAACAGTGCTGCAACATTGTATCAAGGCTACAACCTGTTACATTATTGTCATAGCCCAATAACTTATTCCAACGATGTATTTTAAGTGTTACATACCTGGAAAACGTTAGTCCCCTTTCGTTTCCTTTATCTAGTTGTTACAGTCTATCAGCTACAGTATAGGCTGAACTGCCATAAACTGTAACTGAATAAACTGTACAATTATCGGTAGATCTATAATTTCCTAATAAACGCCCTCTCTGGCCTAAAAAGTCATCGCGTTCTTTGACAACGTTTGCCTTCCCTCCTTCGCCTCCTTAAATAGAAATGCGATTGTGTTGAACGTCTGTAGACTAGATGAGTGTGAGCTGCCTGCTTGCTACCCTACCTCCTCCTCCCCGGCGATTGAAATTGGGATATTCCGCGGTTGCTACAGTGCTCACTCCCACGCGCCTGCGTGACGCAAATCCTGGCGTGGGCGGACAGGGGCGTGGGAGGCTTCTGCATGGAATACCAAGCACCACATCTCAGCAGTGGCAGAGGCAGGCAGCGCCGGTCAACTGGGACGGTGTGAGGCGAGGGCAGAGTAAACCCTAAAACGCTCTTTTGGCTATATGACTGTATAGAAGTGAAACTGTTGACATTTCAGATAGACTAATAAGGATTGGCTCATGTCATCTATGACGTAATTAGGTTATTTGATCTTTTACTTTATTGATTGAGATGTTTTTTACTCCTTCACTCTTTGGATAAAACACGTTAGTATATGCAAATTATATTTCTATGCAAACATTTATTTTGAGTCTCTTGCCATGACAATTTAGTGTCTTTAGTGTTTTATCCATCACATTACTCTCAGAATTGAGGCAGTAAGTGGGAATATAGGCAGAGAGAGAAGGGGGACTTTGCCCTATGTGTGCATGGGAACCACAAACATTTCTCTAAGGATTTACATACACCCACACAAATCTTCGGCTTGCACCAGCCCCTTTTCCAAATATACTCTCAGACTTGTGCATTGCCCATTTCACTTTGGGCGTGGACCGTCTACAATACTAATCAACTCACGGAATATAATATAATCAACTCACAGAATAAGATGTTCATTCTGTGTCCTTCACTGTCATGTGAATATAAACTCTTCACATTATTATCACAAATTATAGAAAGAAGAAAGGCTTGTTCTCTCTAGAGACACAACATAAAGTGTCCTGCTTACTGTTATGATAACTCAATCTGCTTCTGTATCAATGAGCTATTTCTGGCAAGTAGGCCATGCAGCCACAGCACACAGCACAGCCTTAGGGAGATAATGAGGCTTTGTTTTTATCCTGGAGAATAGATCTAGAATATATCTAGAATCTACACACTGCTACTGAACAAACTCTCAGTGCACATTTCTTGTACTCGTGAGAAAAGAGACTCAGAAGCATGGTACACTTACTAACTTCTGTCTATATTTGCAGAGCTACTTTTTTCAGCTGCACTTTTTTTTTAAAGAAAAATTATAATAATGATTACGTATTTACCGAGCTAGGCTACTACTTTAGCTGCTACGTTTTTTTTTTACCAAGAAGATTAATTATCAGGATAATTGAGTAGAGGAGCATATACTGTATTTCCCATCCTTGAGACCAGAGAACAGAGAAAAGTATTATTTACTATCCTTCCTGTTTGGCCCTGCCCGGGGGTGTCCTCGGATGGGGCCACAGTCTCTCCTGACCCCTCCTGTCTCAGCCTCCAGTATTTATGCTGCAGTAGTTTATGTGTCAGAGGGCTAGGGTCAGTTTGTTATATCTGGAGTACTTCTCCTGTCCTATTTGGTGTCCTGTGTGAATTTAAGTGTGCTCTCTCTAATTCTCTCTTTCTCTCTTTCTTTCTCTCTCTCGGAGGACCTGAGCCCTAGGACCATGACTCAGGACTACCTGACATGATGACTCCTTGCTGTCCCCAGTCCACCTGGCCGTGCTGCTGCTCCAGTTTCAACTGTTCTGCCTTATTATTATTGGACCATGCTGGTCATTTATGAACATTTGAACATCTTGGCCATGTTCTGTTATAATCTCCACCCGGCACAGCCAGAAGAGGACAGGCCACCCCACATAACCTGGTTCCTCTCTCGGTTTCTTCTTAGGTTTTGGCCTTTCTAGGGAGTTTTTCCTAGCTACAGTGCTTCTACACCTGCATTGCTTGCTGTTTGGGGTTTTAGGCTGGGTTTCTGTACAGCACTTTGAGATATCAGCTGATGTACGAAGGGCTATATAAATAAATTTGATTTGATTTTGATTTATTTACAGTAGTTTACAACATTATATTTTATGAAGGAGATTAATGATGAGGATAGGTAATTGAGTCAGAGAATGCGTACCAAATGGGCACCCTATTCCCTATATAGCGCACTACTTTGGACCAGAACCCTATGGGGAACAGGGAATAGGTAGCCATTTGGGACACAGGCAGAGTAGAGGAGCAGCTGTTGTGTGGTTTTAATGATGTGCTTTCCACACAGCCAGACAGGGCCAGGGTAACAGAGAACAGGTACGTTTAGCCCAGATAGTTTCCAGCAGCACACCCACTCCTTTAATCCTGTCTGTGGATGGCCCTGACCTGCCAGAGCGCGCGCACACACACACACACACACACACACACACACACACACACACACACACACACACACACACACACACACACACACACACACACACACACACACACACACACACACACACACACACACCCTCCGAGTACACCCAGGTCGAAATTGTAAATGAGAACTTGTTCTCAACTTGCCTACCTGGTTAAACAAAGGTGAAATAAAATGTAAATAAATAAACACCCTGCACACCCTGTTACATGGCTGCATTAGGCTATATATGTTTTCCATTGAATATGTCCACTTTTAGAGATGAGATAACATATATATTTTCCATTTGCCTCAAATCGTTTCATCGGTACTGTATTTCAGATTTCTAATAGTGCTCTTTTTAAAAGTGTTCTGTACATCTTCACTGTTGTACCAATTACAAACACGTTTCACCGACACCCACGCGCGTGTGCGCTTGTCAGCCCCTCGCCTTACCCTGTGATACCACCCCCACACACACACCAGAGAAAGCTTCCTGGTCTCAAAATGGTTAAGAGGAAGGACATGAATATCACATCAATTAGAATATAATAAATGCAATATTTACAGACATGAGCACTTATGCAGGTGTTATGACACATTATGCATTAAACACTATTAAACTATAAATGTCAATAGTTGACTTTCATAGTTTTGTTAGTAAGTGAAAAATTTACATTTTGTAGGCGAACCCTAAACAGTATGTAACGTATAGCCCATTACTTTGTGTTTTTGTGTCCGATGCCATGAGCATCTTACATCTGAGTGAACATGTGTCTGCGAGCTAAGTGTGTGTGGAAGTGTGTGTGTGGGCGGCAGAGTGTGCTGTGTATGTGGGCGGAAGTGTGTGTGTGTGTGGGTGCGGGTTGAGATAAGTACTATAATCTTAGAACTTATGAGGTATTATTATTACTATAAGCTTGACGCCATTTTTAGATCAATGTCACTATGTTGGTTGTGCATCTATATGTTCATAAATGCAGCAGATGAACATTCAGTGAATCCCCCCCCCAGTAAATAGTGGTCTGTCCATACAAAACAGATACATCGAACTAGTACCTAATGACAAACACAGAGGCGGGCTAGGATGATCGGCCCACAATCAGGGTCCGTAGTGGGCTTCTCAGAGTCATAATGAATGGAGGTTACATTCCTAAACCCCGAGGGGTTTTTACCCATGTGGGTGGGCCTACGATCACGCAGGTTCCAGAGACCCCCTCACCGCCCACCGCCTAGCCCAGCTAATGTGTGTCAAATTATCTTCCAATGTACTCACCCACTCACTCACTTATCCCCATCACGACTGGGCTGGCTCATAGGGCAGCAACAAAGGCTCTCCACTTCTGCCGGTCTTCGGCCATCTTCCCCACTGTGCACCAGCCCTGATGGTGTTGGAGCTCAAACTGCTAACGCAGGGGAAATATCACCTCACACAGATGCCAAGTCTAGACTCGTGCTCTTAAATGACGGTTTAATATGATCATTTATTTCAGAGACGTTGTATTGTATCCTCAGTCTATCAAAGATAACCCGGTTCCCTTTATAAAAAAACGAGTAGAACTGATGAAACAAACTACGCAAACAAGAAAAGGAGTAAAACTTATGTTGGTGTTCTCTTTGAAGCGAAAGCCAGACAATTTTGCATGATTATTGCCGTTAAGTTTTTGATCTCAACCCAACAGGCATGAAAAACAACAGCAGACGCTAGGGATTAGGATCCCCCCCACTCACACGCCCACCCGCAAATCAAGTCCCTGAATCAGTCACAAAACCTCAGCAACATAGTTTGCCTCACATGTACTTTACTTTACAGTACTTATCATATAAACAGACTCATCCAGAAGGATGAGTCTGTTTATCTCCCTCTGCACTTGACAAGAAACTGACATACCAATTATTGAAGTGCGGAAATGTTAAGTCGACTGCTTAGACCTCAGTGAACCACTACTTAGGCCTAAATGGCTGTGGGCTGGGGAGTCGTTCTACTCCTCAACACTGTCCTTGCTCCTTGGATCCTACGGCTTTGCTGCCCAACCGGGTATTGGGGTGGGAGTAACCATGGCTCTGAGCTCCCCTGGTGTGCCTCCTGCAGGCTAAGGCTGGGGCTGGTGTGGGCTGTGGGCTAGAGGCTGGCCCTGTGGGCGTTATGTATGGTTGTATTGATGACGGTAGAGACAAAAGCCTCTCACTGTGTCACACGGGGCACTTTTTCCTCACTCTGCAGGACATCCCAGGTCATGCTTAGTAGGGCACACAGCCACAGCAGCAAAACTGTTTGCAATGGAAAGCGACAATCTGAGCTCTAATTTGACACATACAGGTAGTAGGCCGAGGCTACCACTTTCACTGTTTTAAAAACGTTTTCCACCAACTTAACAATATGACCCTGGTGACTGTATATCCTGGAGTGTTCCTAAAAGATCATGCAGGCCTACACCATATCACACCTATCATTCTAATGATCAGCATGATTATTACCATGTGCAGCTATTTCATCAGTGCAACACTGTCAGTGTACAGTGCAATTCAATAAAAGGATGCTGCTACAGTACTACAACAGTCCCATGATGCCCTGCTGAATATGGCAGCTGTTTGGTCCCATCATGTCCTAGCATGTTGGAGTGTCCACACCGCAGGCATAAATAGGACCAGTTCATGACTCAACACTTTCAGCAAAGCCATACATACGTATGTATGTGTGAGTCCGTGTGGTCAAGAGTAAACAAATATTATACTGGTGTTTGCCTCAATAAGATCGTTGAGGAACATGGGAATGTCATCATTTTTTATTAGACTTTCAAATGAACTGATTCATGGAGTACTTTCAAATGAACTGATTCATGGAGTACTTTCAAATGAACTGATTCATGGAGTACTTTCAAATTAACTGATTCATGAGAGTACTTTCAAATGAACTGATTCATGGAGTACTTTCAAATGAACTGATTCATGAGAGTACTTTCAAATGAACTGATTCATGGAGTACTTTCAAATGAACTGATTCATGAGAGTACTTTCAAATGAACTGATTCATGAGAGTACTTTCAAATGAACTGATTCATGAGAGTACTTTCAAATGAACTAATTCATGGAGTGCAGCTGATGGAGAAACCTTAAGGTCAAATTTAAAAATGATTAATTCCTTAGATGTAGACAACAGGCTTAACAATATTGGATAAGACAGCTGCCACGGTCAGTCTTGTCTCTTGAGACTGTTATAGTAGAATCACTTTATATAGAGTACACCTAATAAGGATAATGAAGGACATTAATTGCTGTGTTCAAAACAAAGACGATTCGGGGGAAACAAGTCCAATAATGAAATCTTTTTTTTTTTTTTTTTTCCATCTTCAACATCAATATTAGCTTATATTTTCTGCCGAGACAAGGGATGTTGCAGATGGCATTGTGGTGTAGTTTCTGAAGAGAACACTATTACTGTCCTCCCACACACTCCCATCAGCAGCAACAGCACGCACACCCTGACCTGAACACACACACACACACTTAGGGTTAGTACTTCAATACGGTACACTACTGCCACCAAGTGTCTCCTCTTAGGATTTTAAAAACATGTCGGAATAGACAGCCATAATATCATTGAGACACAAGAAAAGCAGTGAAAGTTAATGATTTATCTACAAATACATTTTTATTGTCTACACACACATCATTTCATCCCAAGAGTCAAAATAATAACATGATTGTCAGAAGCACGTGCAGGAAGACACAGAGGAAATAAATACATTACATTCTAGACGGCAACAATCCCTTTTGACCCTTTCTAGATCAAATTCTATTTACACAATGCCAGATCACACACACACACACACACACACAGAAAGCTTATCACTCAGTACCTTTTACAGCACACAGTAATCGATGTGGAGTAGTGCTCACTGCTCCTTACCCCTTCCCTAATGTACATGTCGCAGGAACCAAAGGAGACACGCCGGTGAATGTAAGTACCGTCTCGAAACTCAACTCAAGCCTTTAATCTACTGCCGGAAAGACAGTTGATGTGAAGCCTCAAAGTTACCAGGTGAAAAAGGCAGGCTGCTCCTCAGAGTTCCCCTAGTCTGGTATGGGAGAGGGCTGGGATTCGGGGTGCTCTGCGGGGTGGGCCTTGCTAGGTATGCTGCCTGGGGGAACCGTTATGGGGGTGTGGTGACTTCTGTTGCTCTGTGTTCAGTCTCCACTGCCTTGTATTCAGAAGAGTTCTGATCATTTTGCTCCTGGCAACAGACAAGATAATAGAACGTCATTGGCTAATCAATCACGACAAAATGTGTTTTGTACACTAAAGACATAACCAAACCATGCACTAAACTAGTAAACCAAACACGGGCACATAGGACATTTGACCACATTCACCACCGCATGTTCACAAATACAGTGTGGAATTCACCTCTACAGTGCACACAAAGAGCAAACACAGTCTCACCTTTCTTTAGTTCACATGAAGGTGTGGGGAGAAATCGTTCACATATTGTCACTGTTAATCATACGATATAAAAATAAATCCCATTGAAGTCAAATATTTAAAAGTTTATAAAAAAAAAGAAAGAAGAAAATAACATGAATTGGGCTTGAAATTCTTAAACTTTTGCATTCGACACATCTGAGGACAAGAGTTCTCATTGAGATTTGACACACCTTTATAAGATGACTACCGTCCATCATCCTACCTGCAGTGGCTGTGTCTCTGAGGGTAGACTACTCTTGGCCATGCAGTACATCTCTCTGATCTGGCAGACAGCGAAGGATATGGTGACCCAGGGGGATCCACTCAGCACCCAGGCCGGTCTGTTAACATCCTCCTGCTCCTCCTGGTGCTTGGTCTTCTTAGCCGGGGGTCTAGGGTCAGGGCGGGGCACCATCACACCCACCTGGCAGTAGTAGTAGTAGTAGTAATTAGTAGTAGTAGTACTAATAGTACACGTCATTGTCCCACAATGGGAAATTGTTTTGCTGAAAGAAGCAGTACAACAATTTGGAGAGTTCTGACCTGGCTCTGGTTCTGCATCAAGTCTATGGTAGCGATGGGAACTGGACTGGAAGGAACCGGAATGTTCTCTGCTAGCATCCTGTCCTCTATTGAGGGGAATACAATTTAGGTTATTTGTGTATGGTACACTGTTAAAAATACATGTGGTTTGCAGTTCTATAAATATTTTGTTTTTAGTGCAATATATGAAGCTATCCACTAATCCATTCTATACAGAACAAATTCCTCGAACAGTGCAGGGTCTGTAAAAGAAAAAAAATGAACTGAGGTGCTCTCCCCTCCCTCACTCTTTTCCTCGTTCTGTCCGGTCAGACATTGAATGAAGGAGAAGATGAGGAGTATCACCAGGGAAGCCATTCCAATCCCTCTGAACGTCTCTGCAGCTCCTGGAAAAAGAAAGATGCACTTTACAGACACAGAAACAACACAACGGTTACACTTCATGTTAAAGGTGTCATTTAACAGGGTTATGAAAGGTTTGTACATCGTTTATAGACCGTTGATTATTAGTGGGCACGTATGTAGTTCATAAATGTGTAATAAATAGTATAACTCATTGGTTCTCAAAATCATGTTCTATTATAAAAACACGGCTGTATGTCAAGAGTTGGTTAATTTCACGACTCAAATGGGACTGTCAAAAGGGGCCGTTGTCGTCGCAGCCGTACCAAAATAGTTGACGAAGACTCCCCCCACCATGGCCCCACAGCCCCGTCCCAGCCCCAGGTGTAGACCCTGGAGGATACCCTGGGCAGAGGTCCTCAGAGCTGGGGGCACCGCGGCACTCAGGTAGGAGATACAGGCTGCCCAAACGGACGCATGGGTCACACCTACAGTACAAAGAGACAAGACAGAAAGACAAAACAAAAAGGTTAGAAAAGTGAAATACTGTGTGTGGCTCAGTTGGTAGAGCATGGCGCTTGCAAAGCCAGGGTTGTAGGTTTGATTCCCACGGGGAACAGTACGAAAATCTATGCACTCACGACTGTAAGTAACTCTGCATAAGAGCGTCTGCTAAATGAGTAGAATGTCAATGATGCCAGAGGACAAGCATTGATGGAGGTGTTAAACATTACACAGCGTATAAGGATAAAAATGCTTCTTCAAAGTAGGGGCGGCAGGTAGCCTAGCGGTTAAGAGTGTTGGGCCAGTAACCGAAAGGTCGCTGGTTTGAATCCCTGAGCCGACTAGGTGAAAAATCTGTTGATGTGCCCTTGAGCAAGGCCCTCAACCCTAATTTCTACAGTAAGTCGCTCTGCATAAGAGTGTCTGCTAAATGACAAGAAAAAAAAAACGTAAAATGTTATACATTATTTCAATAATAACGTCATATAGAAGAAAAAGCAGTCTGTCTTGTAGTATTAGCGCCAATAGGGAAAACAATCTAACAGGAAACCTCGCCTCTCTTTTATTTAAGTCCTATAGATAAGGAAGTGTTGACACTTAGACTTCCATCCATCATCCGTCAGGCAGACGGACTTCTCATTCCTTGACCACAGATTCAAGACATCGGATAGATATATACACACATCCTCACGCTGAAGTAACGGGGTGGTCATCTTACTTTGCTTTGTGGGCTGGGACTGCAAGACACTCCTCTAAGACAGAGTTCAGGAAGAAGCTATAGCACCAAAGCAAACAGTGCCTCTCACTAATGACCAGTAATAACGAGATTACTCTTATGTATTGAGTTTTTACTAGAAAAATTGTCATGAGGCGTAGGCCTATAAGACATTTTATCCGCCACCATTCAAAACACAACGCCATAGTTAAATTCCTTGCAAGAATCATGGATGAGTACATTCACTATACAATAGGCCTCTGTCCTAGAGCAGGGGTTGGCAACAGGCTTTCTTTTTGGCCCCCCAAAGTTTTTAGAAAAAAAATATATATAATCATCATATACACTACATGACCAAAAGTATGTGGACACCTGCTCGTCGAACCTCTCATTCCAAAATCACGGCCATTAATATGGAGTTGGTTCCCCTTTTGCTGCTGTAACAACCTCCACTCTTCTGGGAAGGCTTTCCACTAGATGTTGGAACATTCCTGTGGGGACTTGCTTCCATTCAGCCACAAGAGCATTACTGAGGTCGGTCACTGGTGTTGGACGATTAGGCCTGGCTCGCAGTCGGCGTTCCAATTCATCCCAAAGGTGTTTGATGGGGTTGAAGTCAGGGTTCTGTGCAGGCCAGTCAAATTCTTCCACACTGATCTCGAACAAACCATTTCTGTATGGACCTTGCTTTGTACACGGGGGCATTGTCATGCTGAAACAGGAAAGGGCCTTTCCCAAACTGTTGCCACAAAGTTGGAAGCACAGAATCGTCTAGAATGTTATTGCATGCTATAGCGTTAAGAATTCCCATCACTGGGGATCCCGAGTGGCGCAGTGGTCTAAGGCACTGCATCACAATGCTGGGTGTACCACTAGAGATTCTGGGTTCGAGTCCAGGCTCTGTCACAGCCATCCGCGACCGGGTGACCCATGGGGCGGCGCACAATTGACCCGGCGTCGTCCGGGTTAGGGAAGGGTTTGGCCGGCAGGATATCCTTGTCCCATCGCACACTAGCGACTCCTGTGGCGGGCCGGGCACAGTGCATGCTGTACGGTGTTTCCCCCGACATATTGGTGTGGCTGACTTCCGGGTTAAGTGGGCATTGTGTCAAGAAGCAGTGCGGCTTGGTTGGGTTGTGTTTTGGAGGACACACGAGTTTCGACCTTCGCCTCTCCCGAGTCCGTATGGGAGTTGCAGCGATGTATGAATGTAACTACCAATTGGATACCACGAAATTGGGGAGAAAAAGAGATTTTAAAAATATTTCCCTTCACTGGAACTAAGGGGCCTAGCCCGAACCATGAAAAACAACCCCAGACTATTATTCCTCATCCACCAAACTTTACAGTTGGTACTTTGCATAGTAGTTTTGGGTAAAAAAAAGTGTAAAATCACCAGGAATTCATCTAAAAATGTGTTTCATTTAGGAAGTCTGTTTGTACAACCCCAAAAATATATAATACATTATTGTGTCTCAAAATACAATCTCTTTTTGGGTCAATTTGCAGTGTACAAATTATAATTATTTTCTGGGCCCCGACCATTCTCTTCGACAAAAATCAGCCCACTCTGGATCTAGTTGCCTACCTCTGTCCTATTGGTTATTTTGCACCCAAGGTGTCTGAAAGAGGGAGTGGAACAATATTATTCTCCTGTCCAGTGTTTGACAAGACCCATCCAACCTGCTCTTAAATAATCTCTCATCTGTAACCACAGAAAGACAAACAGGGGTAACATTGTGCCTATTCACTAGTCATATGACATTACCAGGATATCCTTATTCAATTTCCTTTTGTTGATACTGTCTTTTAATATGACCGTTTTTGATGTGATACTGTAATGTCCTTTTCACTTAAAATCAATATTTAACATTCCTTTAAGTTATATCTTATCCTGTTCTTGTTTCGTTGGCTTGGAAAAAGGTGTTTTATAAGGCAGCGATTGCTTGAAACAACAGAGATTCCCATCCTAAGATGTACTTTACTGAGGCTCTACAGCCCTTAACAACGGACTCAAATTTGAACCTTTCCTCAGTCAGATGTCAACAGGAAGTAACGTCAATGTCGGACCTGCTCTCTCTTACCTTGTAAGACCTCCATAGGCAGAACTATCCATGCATTCTCCAAGTAAGAAATGTACAGGTAGCGTGCTGTGTTACATGCCAAGCCAATGTACAAGACCCTAAGTTAGGAAAACAGGGAGGAAAGAAAGAAATTAGTGATGAGATTTTCAGTGGTTAGGTACTCCGAGCAAAAGTTATTAAGAGGAAGCAAACAGATCAGTGTCTTTTGTCGCGTTAATTATCTCAGGTCCAAAGAGATGCCCTACCAGGCATAGTTAGTATGACTCTTTGCGTACAGTGCCCATTGAACTGGTGAGGCAAAAAGCAGTGGCACAAATTCCTCTTGAGACCTTTGCACTAATAGGTAACTGCATTACTTGCCGGGTTATAACCACCCAAGATGTTAAGAGAAGAATGTTTGTGTGTCAAAATGACATAGGTCACACAGAGCTGATAGAGTGATGGCCCTCTCTCCTTAAACATAACAGCACACTCTCAAATGTCCCTGCTTTGTGCTAGGTCTGTCTGTCTGACTATAGTATACGCTGACTATAGTATAGGTCTGTGTGACGTTCAAGCAAGAGGCACTCTAAATGAACACGATTTGTTTACATGCAGCATGTCTAGCTGAGGTGAAACGGGATAGAGAATGTGGAAATCCTCAGTTTCAGAAAATACTGTGTGCTTTAGTTGTTGTTGTTGCTGCTGCTGTTTCTGGTAAAAGATTTGGCTAAAAGAGATGGATAATGCGATATCCCTTCCTCCACCACCCTCCCCAAAACAACAACAACAACAACAACCCCATCCTTACCTGATGTGTCCCACCAGCTCAATAAACTTATGACTGGTGAAGTAAGCAGCCAGCTCCGACACATGACTCAGAACCGAACACACACCAAACAGCGTGGTGGTCCCCTTCAGGTCCTCTAGATGCCAATACAGAAAGGTGAACACAAAGCCGTAACCGAAGCCCATGAACCAGGCGACGAACAGCACCGTGCTGTACTGAACACTACAGAACAGCCTGAGGAGGTCACTGTAGTGGAAAGGCTGTTCGGGGATGGTAGACTCTGGGGTGATGGGGGTCTGGTCCGAGGTGGAGCTCTCACTCCCCTCTGGAGATGCCACGTTCCCGCCTACCTGTTTGAAAAAAATAAGGTGTGAAACAAATAATAATAATAAAAAGATTCTATTTAAAGCAGTATTTACTTCTGCTAAAGAAATTAGAAAGACTATTCCACTTAGTGTGAGTTTTAATTTTCCAGTTGATTTACCTGTGGTATCTCTACCTCCTGGGGCCTCTGAGACAACTCCTGTCTGTAGTCCCCACTGTCAAATCAAATCAAACTTCATTTAAAAGATAATTTAAGACCACCACACATTTACAGTAAAATAATCAAATGTAAGATATTAAAAACAAACAGCAATTGTATAAAATAGACGAATAAAAGTACATAAAACAAAAAGGAAGTCTAAAATAAGAATAAAATCATTGAATTAAGGCAAAGCTAAAAGGGTAGGGTTTCAAACATAATTTAAATTGTGTCTGCCCCTATTACCTGTCGAAGTAGAATTGTGTTGCTACCACCAGGGCCAGGCCCATCATCACTCCAAACACTATGAAGGCCACCTGGACAAGGAATGAAAGAAAGAGAGAATGAGTGAATGTATGAATGAGTGAACAACTGAACAAATTTAATTAACTCCGTTTGTATTTATGCATCAACTATGTCGTCCTTAGCGACCCATTGCTTCTTATTTGTCACATGTTCAATGTCATACATCACCTGGTAGTTCTTATATTCGGGCAGGATACAGCCGACCACGCCGTCGATGAGCAGCGTAAGGTGGGTGTGGTCTATCCAGATACCCACTAGCAGCATGGTCACGCCCCAGCCAAGGGACCCCCACATTCTCTGCAGGCCGTAGCGGTCCCGGTGCTTCCCCAGGTACTGTAACGTCACCGTGTCCACAATGGTGACTGCCGGCGTGCTGAAGAACTCCCCCACGATGATGACCAAGAGGATTAGGAGAAAGATGCTCTCTACCTGATCCTCATTGTACTCAATGATGTACTCTCTGGGTTGGGTGGGAGCAGGGGTAGTGGTTGTCATAGTTGTTGAAGTAGTATTTGGTGTCGCTTGAGTGGTATTGCCCTGCTCGTGAAGCACCAATATGGAATGTGTGGTGGGGGCATGGTTAGGGGCAAGGGTGGGGTTTTTAGTGGTTAGTGGCATAGTTGTGGTATTCACTAAAAGCTGAGTGGTATTGGCTTGCTCATTAGGCACCACTCTGGGTTGGGCAATGGTGGGGGTGTAAGTGGTTGTTGCCGTGCCATTGTTCTGCTCGTAAGACACCCCTGTGGATTGGGTGGTATTGCTATCAGCACCTCTTCTATGCCTGTGGCGTACACTATAGCCAGAATCACGGCCATTCAAAACAAAAAGGAAGCTTGGAAAGTAACTTCGAAACAAATCCCGACGACTTCTCCTCGTGTGATTGGTGGAAACGTCCGGTAGCGAGCCGTTAATTGGTATCATTGTCGTCAAGGGGAGTATTGGTGGAGACACAGTGGTGATGTCCACCTTCTCCTTACAGACCATGGCAGCTGGTTTGACAAAGCCGATGCCACAGTTGAACACCAACCAACACAGCACAGAGAACAGCAACAATGGCTTCCCTTTCTTAAAACGATCGGCCACCACTCCCCAGAATGGCGCACTGCAGAACTCTATAAAGTACCGGATCCCAACCAACAGTCCACTACGGCTTGGCGACATCCCGAGCTGCTTGTAGTAGACGGCTAGGAGTGGGTGCAGGGATCCGTATGCTGCATAGAAGAAGAAGTAGAAGATCTTGGAGATGAGGAGCTGGGAGTTGACTCGAAGGCACATCCTCTCAAAGCAGCCTAGGTCTTTCAGTGGCGAGGCCATGGGTGTCTCTGGAGCAGACTGTGTGTCTGATGCTGCAGCAGACACTGGCTCTCGGTCGGTCTGCAGCTCCAGGGAAAGAGTGTTGAAGGGTTCGTCCAGGACGTACTTCCTCTTCTGGTCCTCTTCGTCGTCCGATAGGATTACCACTTTGTCGTCCGCAGCCATCTCTGGAAGGCAGGAAGTTAGATTAATGTTTACTGGAACCTAAACAGTAGGCTACATTGATTATCATAAGCATACAGTCTATGTGTAGAAATATTGATGTTACGAATATTGATGTTACACAGGAAACGGAAACCAGTTGTTACTTACCTACTTCATGTACTTGATGTGCTGGTTAACAATATGCATAGTAAAGTTTGCTTAACTAATATATATATATATATATATATATATATATATATATATATATATATATTTGTCTTTCGTGATTACAACACAAAGCACATTGAAACACTATGCTATACAGTAAATATGTTTAGCATAGAATTGGCTACAATAAATATTAGGCTTCAACAAGTTGCACAAGTGGTGTAACAAATATAGTAACATTGTTACAGCCTAATAACTCATGTTGATCGTGAGTGGGAATGTCATATCAGAAGAACTGGTGAAACCGGTGAAAAAATACATTTCACCGTCCAATGCGGAAGTGTAAACGAAATGCGTGTTTCACTATCAAATAACACTTCACACCAAATTGAAGAAATAAAAGTACGTTTACTTTAAACAGTGCTGAACAGCGCACTTAAATCATACTATTGTAGATACGCAATCAAATCAAATAAAACGTCAAAAAATGTGAATTAGCAGTTTCTCTTTAAATTGGAAATGAGCTTGGACACCGATGATCTCATTAATCTTACCTGCAAAAGTCCCTGGTCCGCGTTCCTATTCTTTCAACTTTGACTACGCAGGTTCGGCGGTGGCAGTTGTGTCTCCCCGTCTGAAATCGAAAGCTTTCTGCATTGCCTACAATGCAGCTTATTCCGTCGTTATCCTATGCATCCATGATACCGATGATATACCATAAGTAATATCCTTAATAAACACATCCTAGTTCAGGCCATTTCGCTCAGACTGGAACTCCGAACTCGATTCGCCCAGACGATGGGCCTCGTGTGACGCCTCTGCTATCTGTTAAAGCGAACCCAACCTCCCAAATAGTGTCCCCACCGCCCGTCAACATACACCAACAACTACTGTAAATGCAATAAGAGCATGTTTATAACGAAGAGTGAAGGCAAGATGTGCAATTGTTATTGTTTCTAAATATATATATATATATATAAAATGTATATTTATTACATCATAAAGGAAATGGATAGAGTACAATGCGGCTAGTGCACATTTCAATTGCGTTGAATTTATTATTTTTCAAACCGTTAGTATTGTTCATATTGTATTTCAAAGTATCTAATAGAACACTACAAATTCTGGTATTATTACAAATGCAAAAAGTGTACATATTGAGTAATTGATTTATGCATTTGTGTACAATAAATACTTGGTGAAATTGTACAATAGGCTACTAAATGCCCTTTAAAATATGACGCTTATAACTGTATCAGATAGATATTTTCTTCGTGTTACTGTACAAATGCATTAAAAGGATTGTGTTGCCGAGAAAAAGTCAATCCCTAGTGATCTGAGTCAGACAAGTTGCCCTGCTCCGTCCAATGCTTTCCCCTCTTCTTCTTCTTTCTCTTCCTCTCCGCCATGACGATGGCCCCCAACACTGTTATCATCACGGTGATCGTGATAATCAGCACAATAACCACCTCGGCGATACACAGCTCCGTATCCACATCCATCAACCTGTAGTTCGCTAGTTCTGGCGGAGCATTACAGCTAAGATTATAATAATCATCCAAGAACAGCCTTTGAACACTTCGAAGCTTGTGGAACACTTTCTGCAGGTCACAATTGCAGTTCCAGGGGTTTCCTTCCAACAGGATATGGGTACTGTAGGTGTGGATGCTTAGGAAGGTCTTGAAGTAGATGGTGCTCATCTGGTTGTGGGCCAGGTTGAGCAGGGCCAGGGAGGTCATCGGTGTGAAGACACCCTCTTGGGTCTTGTTGATCTGGTTCCCCTGCAGGTTGAGGACCTCCAGGGACTTCAGCATGGAGAACACCCCATTGTTCAGGGAGACGAGATGGTTGCCCTCCAGGTGGAGCTGCCGCAAGGTGGACATGGAGCCAAAGGACCTCACCTGGATGGAAAATAACAAAATAAAATAAAACACAATACAATATAGTAAAATAGAACGGAATAGAATCGAATTGTATAAGCCCTGTATCACTTTATTTGATGATGATCAACAAAAGTAAAAACAACCTCACCTGGATGTTATGAATGGCATTGCCAGTAAGGTTGAGCCTCTGTAGGCCATCCAGGTGCATGAAGCTCTTGCTGTGCAGGGTGTGCAGGTGGTTGTGGCTCAGCTGCAGCTCTCGCAGAGCATTCAGGCCCAGGGAGAAACTCTCGCTCAGGGACGAGATCCTGTTTAATCAATCGATAAATCAATCAATGAATCTATCCATCCATCCATCCATCAAATTTAATTGACAAAACCCCTTTGACATGAACAGTTGTCACAAAGTGCTTGACAGTAAGACCACAAAAGAGCAAAACAAAAACAAGAGCACGGCGGCCAGGAAAAACATCCCACTACCTGTTACAACTCAGGTCCAACTTCTGAAGGAACTCTAGCTGGGTGAAGGCCCCGTCAGCCACAGCGCTGATGTTGTTGTCCTTTATAAGCAGAACCCTCAGTTTGCGTTCCATTCGGAAGGAACTCTTCGGAAGAAAGGTTAGAAGGTTCATAGAAAGGTCCAGGTGTTCCGTGTAAGGAGGGATGGGGTTGGGCAGTTGGGTAAAGAGGGCGTTAGTGCACGTGGTGAGTTTCAGTTCCTCGTGACAGTCGCAGCCTTTCTCGCACGGGCTGCTGCGAGACTTGGAGTAAACCGCCATCAACAGTAGGAGACTAAAGAAGTACTGCATTTTGGCCCCTTACGCCTGAAAGAACGAGACAGAGAAAGTGTGGTAACGCTTAACATAAAGTTGTTGTACCTGTGTATTAAGGCTGTAAGTACACTAGCAACTGCAGTCTATTTGCATGTTGTTGTGTTCTAATTTCGGGAACCCTGATAATATAGTAATATAGCCCTGAAAACGTTCAGGAAGTATGCTACCATTTATACAAGTATCCCTGACACAACAGTCTACAACAAAGCATCCATTTTGACCAAATATGGCAATTTGGCCGTAATAAAATAAAGAGAAAACATGAACACCTTACATGTGTGAGGAGCAGCAGATCTGTCTTTATTCACCCCGCTGTTGTTCTATCAACAACCTGTCTGGTGGAAAACGTACCGAGGGAACCAGATGGCCCTCAGAACGCAGACAGAAGGGTGGCCCTATTGTTCAGGGCTGTTGCTGTTGAGAGAGAGAGAGAGAGAGAGAGAGAGAGAGAGAGAGAGAGAGAGAGAGAGAGAGAGAGAGAGTCAATAATTCACATCTCTGATGAGGAGGGGGCTGGAGAGGAGAGGTGAGGGGGTTTAAAGAGATTGCTTGTGAACTGGGGCAACATCTGAGAATAAGGCGACACTTCCTTCTTTGAAACATGAGTGTGTGGGTTTTGTGATTTAAGGACAGCAGGTGTCTACAGGGGTGGAAGGGAGTGAGATGATCCACCATTTATGTAGCCTAGTTGATGAATCAGATATTTATTTGCTGAACCTGTTGAACTGCAGTGAGAAAGATGATAGTAATTCCAACCAAATCCCTAATTTAGTTTCAATTTCTATCCTTCAGTCAATCCATGTTAATCTGACATCTCAGTTTACCCACATAAGCCTTTTCCCGATCACCATGTGAAAGACAGAAATGGTTTCTTCATGGTGGATGCTTGTGGATAGCTAGCTTCTCCTCTACATATCTGTTGTGTTGTGTAGCTCAGGTAGCAAGTGCATGGAGCTAGCATCCACAATGCTGTGGGTTCAATTCCTGGGTGTATTAAATACACACACAGTCTACTAAAATGCATTCCCTGAACTGTAAGTTGCTTTAGATCAGAGTTTCCCAAACTCGGTCCTGGGGCCTCCACTAGGTACATGTTTTGTTTCCCCCCTGTGCTACACAGCTTATTCAAATAACCAACTCATCATCAAGCTTTGACTATTTGAAATCAGCTGGCACAGCTGCTAGGGCAAAAACCAAGACGTGGACCCAGAGGGGGCCCCAGGACCGAGTTTGGAAGACCCTGTTTTAGATAATAGCGTCTGCTCAGTGGCATACATAATCCAATGACTGTAGATCAGGTGTCTGCTATGAAAGAGAAGTTAGACAGAGTTGTGTAGGGGTTTGAGTTTCATTCTGGCCCCTGGTTTTCCAGCAAGGCCTGACCTGGACAATTCTGTCTGTGACTGGAAACAAAGTATTGATTTTTCAATATAGCAGATCTTTAGTCTGCCACACAAATCGTACACTGAACAAAAATATAAACGCAACATGGAACAATTTCTGAGTTACAGTTCATATAAGGAAATCAGTCAATTGAAATAAAATCATTAGGTCATAATCTATGGATGTCACATGACTAGGAATACAGATATGCATCTGGGGGTTACAAATACCTTTAAATAAAAGTAGGGGTGTGGATCAGAAAACTAGGCAGTTTCTGGTGTGACCACCGTTTGCTGCATGCAGCGCAACACATCTCCTTCGCATAGAGCTGATTAGGAAGTTGATCGTGGCCTGTGGAATGTTGTCGCACTCTTCTTCAATGGCTGTGTGAAGTTTCTGGAGATTGGCGGGAACTGGAAGACGCTGTCATACACGTCGATCCAGAGCATCCCACACATGCTCAATTGGTGACATGTCTGGTGAGTATGCAGTCCATAGAAGAACTGGGACATTTTCAGCCTCCAGGAATTGTGACATGCGACATGGGGCCGTGCATTATCATGCTGAAACATAAGGTGAGGGAGGCGAATGAATGGCACGACAATGGGTCTCAGGATCTCGTCATGGCATTCAAATTGCCATCGATAAAATGCAATCGTGTTTGTTGTCCATAGCTTATGCGTCCTGCAGATGAAGGCAAATGTGGAGGTCTTGGACTGGCGTGGTGACATGTGGTCTGCAGTTGTGTGGCCGGTTGGACGTACTGCCAAATTCTCTATAACAACGTGGGAAACGGCTTATGTTAGAGAAATGAACATTACATTCTCTGGCAACAGCTCTGGTGGACATTCCTGCAGTCAGCATGCCAATTGCACGCTCCCTCAAAACTTGAGACATCTATGGCATTGTGTTGTGTGACAAAACTGCACATTTTAGTGTGGCCTTTTATTGTTCCCAGCACAAGGTGCACCAGTGTAATAACCATGTTGTTTAATTAGCTTCTTGATATGCCACACCTGTCAAGTGGATGGATTATCTTGGCTAAGAAATAAGCTTTTTGTGCTTATGGAACATTTCTGGGATCTTTTATTTCAGTTCATGAAACATGGGACCAATACTTTACATTTTGTGTTTGTATTTTTGTTCACTATACTTATAGAAGACTGACTGGACAGATTATAGATCATATTTAGTTCCATGCCTAATGCAAAGTAAGTGTGTGCAATTGATATACATTATTTTAACATTCCATAAAATATATATTTTTTACTAAGTAGTGACCTACCCTAATCGTGTTTGGATATCTTTACTTTTGCAATATTATTTTACCTTATTATCTTACTGAAACAACATCCCATTACTCTAATTTCCCCTATGGCTTTTCTGTTGGTAGATTGACTTCATTTGCATCAACAATACCTTTTGAATGATGCCAAAAGTCAAACACATAATGTCATGTTTGTGGAGGGAAACAACAGTCAATGTAAAAGGTTAATAACACATACCTTTTCCTGCTTGTCCTCTGAACAGTGTTGTACATCCAGTGACATCCAGGGTTTTATCTGTTGTCCACATGTAAGAACAGAGAGAGGGCCGGCACTGGAAGGAGTGCATCGGTAAGCCTCCCCCTTATAAGTCCTATAAACAAAGGATGGTCTCTGTCAGAGCCACAAGACTACAGCTGCAAGAAGGCAACCTCACAGGGGCCAAATCAATGTAAATATCTCTAGAAGCAGCATCAGAAGACTTGCGAATTACTGCAAGAATACCACTGATGAGTTTGTCATCGCCGCCCCGGATTACACAGACCACCGCAGTGATGGTGACGTCATCGTGCTCCACATTGCCCTTGATCTGTCCCAGTGTCCCAGAGTCTCATCTGTCACTGTGGTGTGATGGAACAGGGGTTGTCATGGAGACACCTGTCACCTGCTCCAGCCTAGCTGTGGGATACATGATTGATAAAAGACATGATTTTGACCAACAGCTGGAGCAGTTGGATTGAGAGAATGTCCAATGGAAGCTCACAGGTAACGGGATGACCTCTCTAGACATTCTATATCATGGTTCTGTAGTAGGATACACCTCTACACACCATGCTGCCAGACCTGTAGGGACAATGGATGTGTCAGTAGAAATAACGAGTGACCTAAGTGAAATCAACATTCTAACATTAGACCCAGTTATTTCCAATTCCACCCATTTCACAGCCATCTAAAGATGAAAGATAATGGTGGATGAATGTGTGTAAAAATCTACATTAGATCTACATGGATGCCTGAATCAGATCTTTATTAGAAGCATCACGCAGCCCAGACAAACGAGGGTATAAATGGGTTGTGGTGGTTGTGATGTAATGACTCCTCCTGTGATTCTGTTGTTGACCAGCAGAGGGTATCAGTCACTCGTTTAAAATCAATACACACCAAGCTATTTTACAGTACCTTCTAGCTTTGAATTTGGTACTGCATGTACCAACTGCTATTGTATTTTTGCTGTCATGTTGATCATGTCAAGTGAAGAGTGTCATGTGGTATTCAGATAGTTTCCTATCCTCATTGTATGCCAGCGCAATGACACCCTATTCCCTATACAGAGCACTACTTCTGACCAGAGCCCTATGGTCCCCAAACAAAAGTAGTGCAATAGGGTGCCATTTCGGACTCAAGCAATGTTTGGGTCACATTTGATCAGCACATTGAAAAACATTAGAATGACTGTCTGAGGACCTCTAGTCCTGCCAATGGTCCTCACATGTCAAGGCTCAGGAGAAAACCCAGATGCAGACAGTTTCGAAGTAACAAAAGTTTATTACAGAAACAGGGGGGGCAGGAAAACGACAGGTCAGAGG